>NW_024581603.1:0-128753 GCF_017639235.1 Corvus kubaryi
GGAAGGGAAGGGAAGGGAAGGGAAGGGAAGGGAAGGGAAGGGAAGGGAAGGGAAGGGAAGGATAGGTAGATTTATTGATTTGAGTGTTTAGTTACAAGGTGAACAACATGTGGTTAGTGTCTTTCGTAGGATCTGTTCTTTATTTAATGCTCCTCTTCCACAGGGATGCACTTGTATAAGTAGAAATAAAACCCCTAGGAACTACTGTGAATGAAACAACTGATTATTTTCCAAGGTGCAGGGCAGATAATCCAGAAAAACTCAGAGGTTTTGTGACACGTGAAAAGGTAGGTCAGTGCAGCAAGTTCTGGATAAAGTGGAATTCCACTGGAGCTTAGTCTGAAATGAAGTGAGAATGTCATCAAGGTTCCCCTAACACTGTCAGTGAAATACTCATTGAAGAGAATCACTCATGAGTACAGAGAAGTAATACATTATTTACCCTTCTCAGGAAATACTCTAGTTTTCTGCTTATTTCAACCAGCTGAATATTCTGTGGAACCCAATTCACCTGGTCTCAAGGCAAAGGTAAAAAGCATCAGTTGTTCCCAGTCTTTGTAGTCCAAATATTCAGGACCCTTTCTTTTTTATGTTAGAGGATCCTGTGTATACTCATAAGCAGAACATATCAAACCTGACCTCTTACAAAAATGAAAACCCATTGAAGTTTGAGATGAAGTCTGAGAAATATTCTTCTTCCTCTGGAATGAAATGAGCTTGGCAGCATGTGTAGCTCTGACTAGTAATCTACATGTGAATCAACAGCAGCCCCATGATGTGAAAAGCCTTCTGTGTGTCAGTAATACTGTATTATATGAAGAGGACGGTCTTAAGCCAAAAGACGTGGGAGAAAATACATATTGATAAAATTGTTTGTCTGTTTTTTGGCAGTACAAGTGCTCACAGGAAAATGGGAGTCTGACTCCAAGAGAATGTGGCTCAGAGATCTACAGCCAACACATTTCTTTAGGGTTGCTCTCCCCCGCCCTCTGTCTTCTCAAGTAATGATTTTAAACAGAATATTGTGATTTAAAATAAATATTCTCACCTCCCACAAGAATTTACTCTTCTGTTTCCTTGTGTAAAGGTTGTAGCTATTGAAGAATTTGTTCTTTTTTGCAGCACATGCTTCACAATTTGTTGCTTTACTCTAATTTTGTCTCATTATCAAAACATAACCAGTTTTGGGCTTTTGGGGGGGGGGAATTTGTGTGAGTTTCTTTTACATTTTAAAAGAAAGATGACAAGTTTTGCTCTTAAGTTTGTGAGCTTGACTGAAGAGTACACTATGTTAGTTTCTTCCAATGCATGAACTGTGTTAGCAAAAAAAGTTAAATTTACCTGTTGATAGAAAAAAGCAATTTTCAATTTTTCAGTAGGGAGTTTTTTTATGAAGTTATTTTTTTCTTTGCATTGCAGCTCTGCAGTTAACAATCCTTTTGCTGTGGAATAGCATTGACACATTCTTGTTGCTCTCCACAGGCGATGTTCACAACTGTCTGCTTCAGGCATATAAATTAGCCATCTTTAGTTTCCCTGAATTGCCTTCCTGCTTGCACTGATCTCATTTCACAGACTACGAAAAGGATCTTTGGCTTTTACCTTTGGTCCTCTGACTAGAGACTGCATTAATTGTCCCAGGCAAATGGTTTGAATGTCCATTCCTCCCAAGTGAATTAATTAACATCCTTGCTATTAAATGGTGTCCATCCTCAGTGAAGCTACACACTGTTCAAATAGTGACCTGTTAGCCACCCATTTTTTGGGGCTCTTCATTACAGTCATTGCTTTCAGAGTTTTATGGGCATTTTCCCTCTGCTGTGTTTGGACTCCATGAATGTCTGGACAGAGCAGAACAAGAGAGGGCTTTGTGGTACAGAAATCTGCACCTTGTGCGTAAGCCTGTTGGATCAAACCCAGCTGTTACTCGTCTTAGGAAGAATCAGCAATGGTGCTACCTAGACCTAGAACCATTTCATAAACAAATCAAGTTTGCTTATACACATATTTTAAAAGTCTGAGGAGCTTTCTTTCTTTCTTTCTTTCTTGTTTCTTCTCGAAGCAGGAAAATGTTTGTTCAGGTCTTCCTATATTCTTAAATGGGTCAAAAATTGTGTGGTAAGGGATCGCTCTGAACTCAGAGTGTTTTGAGGAAGCACAAAAAGATTCCTTCCTTTACAAATTATGACACACTGTTTCAGCTTGTGCTCAAACCACTTGTTCTTATTAATCTAAGAACCATTGTGCCTGGTTTTTTTCCCCTGATAGGGCCTACACTGGACCAGCTCAAGGGGAAGCATCTGTATTTATAGATACATTAAGCTAGGCTAAAACAAACTAAATTCTTCTAATATTTTCTCACAGAAAATGAGGATCATTCCCTTACTTATTCTAAGATGTGAAAAATGCAAGTTCCTTATATGTGAGATTTATTTTTTATGACCTCTAATAGAAGTTCCAAGATAACAATTATTTCCTAGTATATCTGTAAGTGTATTGCACATTCAATTAAGTGCTTAAAATTGTCTGAAAGTCAGTATCTGTTTAAGCCAAGGAATCTCCTATACCTCTCGCACTAAGCTAAATCAAATGCCACTTTTCAGAAGTCACTGGAATGAACCTTCTGTGAAACGTGAGCAAATGAGATCAGACTGGGAACCAGTTTCTAAGTTATTGATGAACTGCTGTGATTTTATTTTCGTAATAGGAGCATTACAAATATGCCATTTGCATGTCTAAGAAGTTCCACCATATACCTCATGTATGAGAAACATTCCCTCTCCCAGTTGCATAAACATTACACATCTGAATATTAATAATTATAAAGTCTGACTTACTATGGTTGTGACTGAGAGGTGACCTAATCCCTTGGGAAAATAAAGTAAATGCAGCCATTATAAATTTGGGGTGATGGGAATGAAACAGAATGGGTTAGTTTGAATCCTTGAAGTAATTAGTAGAGAATTCTGAGATATCTGATGTTTATAAAAATCTTAAATATAAGTCTTGGCTCCTTAGAAAACATGTTTTGATATTAAGTCTTTCAGTTCATTAAGCACTGAATTGCCTGGTGATATTAGGTATTGTAAGAGAAATTTCAAGAGGGAAGTACTTCAAAGTGAAATTATGCCAAACCTAAAATATCTGTTCCCTTATTATGCAGTTGTCACCAGGAAAAAATAACAGAAGGGTAGATTTTCCTTCATAATTTTACATTTAAGACTTTGAGGTCACGAACTGCAGCTTGAGATGGCCAGTGACAGCTGTAAGTACTTTACAAGTGAGCTAATTTTAGAATATTTCAGGGAAAATCATATTTCTAATGCAGTTCTGTATTTATAAAGGCAAATCAGAGTCCTACCTTTCTGTTTTCTAGATACATATAAGTATACAGAGAGAAAGGGAGAGAGAGAGATCATATATAGATATATGTAGACATAACTATATATCTATATATTCCTGGTGACAAATATACTTAAATACACAGATGTATATATATTTGTACACAGATACATATCTAGAGAGACAAAAAGGGAGGCAAGAAAGATTCTGTTCCACTGTTCTAAGTCAATACTTAGAACAGAAAGTATATAAAAGATTTTAATGGAATTTATTACTTTTCATTAAAAGCTGGCTACAATAAATTTATTTTTTTAAAAGTTGGGAGGGGGGTTTAGAGGAAAAACCCCTCAAACCTCTATTTGTCTCTATTATCTTTGTTCAGCAGAGGCAGCATATTCTTCAGGATTCAATGCAGATCTGTTGACATCTATGGTTATCCTTAGGATCGCAAACTTAATTCCTACATGCCTCTGCAGAAGAATCCAGTAGAGAACATTATCACCATCACCAGAGAAATGCTACTGTCAACAACTGCCCGTGTGATCAGACACTTATCTTTTGATGTTCAGTTACCTTCTGCTTGTTAACCTTGTCAAGGAGGGGCACAGAGGGGAGCACCAACCAAATGAAACCTGCGGTAATTACTGTAATTTGGAAAGAAATATATTCACTAGAGGCAGGCAGTTCCACCCTCACAATCAACCTTTCTGCAACTCAAGGAAAACACAAACATGGCCTGGCTCAGACAAATTAGGCATAAACAAATGTTGCACATTAAATGAGTTAAAGGACCTTGCTGAAAATTACAAGGGCTGCTTAGGGAAGCAATGAATCCCATTAAGGCAGAAACAGGCTTAAAAGCAAGTGGCCTTAGCAGAGACACTTGTGTATATATTTACTGTGCTTGGTTATCTTACCCAAGGCAATTCTGAGCACAACTCTGCAAAGGTATCCAGATGATAACAGTGTAGTGTTCTTTGGGAGACATTCAGGGGGAGAAAAAGACATCATCAGCTAGATGCTGCAAAACTAGTACTTCAAATACCAGTACCTGGCTTTTCTGTAGCACTTTCCATCAATCTAATTTCAAGTGCCTTACAAAAGGATTTAGAAGGATCTTAAACAGTTAGATGATTTAGAAAGCTAAAAAACATTTGAAGTTAACTTTTTAAAAAAAATCTTCTTCAAACAAACACACAGTCTTAAACATAATGTCACAATCCTTTTTTGCTGGTATTCACCAAAGTGCGTTCCTATTGCAAAACATATGTGAACAACTCTGGCTGAAGGAATCATTAATGCATTACTAGTTCTCCTTTTGCTCATCAGTACAGCTAAATGATCCTGTCTGCAAGAAGCACTCTGTTTTAATATGCATTAGCCTTTCCTCCTGCTATAATTATGGGAGGACTAGTTGAAATTATTTTGCTTTAAACTCTAATAACAGTGGGTTTGCTCCATTTCTCTTTTTTATTTTTCTCAGCTTTTGTACCAAAACAATTAATGAAGAACAATGCTATGATATGTTAGGGGTTTTTTCATCTTTATCCTTGTCCACACTGAAAGAAACACTAAAAGCAGGTTTGCATTAAAATCTGTGCGGCTTCCAGTAGTGTTTGAAGGTGGAGTCAGCAGGTGACAGGGCAAAATGTCATATGAATGTGTAAAATATGCATATTTGTAAATATGTTTTGAATACAAAGGTTAAAAGAGAGGACAAGCTGAGCTAAGTCACAGAAGCATTATGAAAGGATGGTGGAAATACAGATCATAAGGTGCCATGTTCAGCATAAATCATGCGGCATGTAATACATAATAAGGGTTATTCATCAGGAGCTTTGCAGCAGCCTGTAACCTCTCTGCAATCAAGACAACAATAAACTCTACAAAGTGGGAGCAATTTCCATCAGGGCGAGAGTGTCCCCTCCCTCATCTTTACTTTTAAATGCATGATGATCACATGCTAATTGTGTAGACCTGTTACTGTGAATGACAAATAACCACTTCCAAAAGGACATTATGGCTAACAGCTCTTTAGGGGTCAATTTTGTTCCCCATCATTAAAATCCCCATTCTGTACAGAATTAGGAAGTATAGTCTTGCCACAGGAGCTTGTTGTCCAAAGAATAAATAGAGCATGTTGGATTAAGGGTGAGCAAGTGCTGCCGTGAAAGTCATCTGCCCTGCACAGACTGAAAAATTAGTGAGGGAAGCTGCTGCTTGGAGATGTGGAAGGATTTGGGAAAGGAGCAGAGGGGGGTCAGAGTGACCATCCCCCACACTGCAAGGGTGGTTTTAAGGATTATTCCACCTCTGAATTTGCTCCAGGCTCAGGGTCATGTCTACACTGCTTTTTGCTCTGTGCAGAGCTTGCTCTGCAGGTGCTCTGGGATGGCAGAAAGCTGTGTACTGGTGTTACCTTAGTGCTGAGTTCTCTGAGACAGGCTCAGTGCCCTGCTAGGCATGCCAGCCAGCTGGCAGCTTGAGCAGGATGAGATTGCATCTGCTCTGTGTGTGAGGAGACTGCCTGTTTTCTGCTGAGAAATGACACACGTGGCTTTAACCCCAGCTTAGGTGATGACACCCTCTGAGCAGTAACTGGCACATCAGAGATGTTTAGGAGCTTCTCAGCAATACACAGGTCCAATCACTGGTGGACTATGCCTTTGCCAGGCTCTCAGCTTCTGAGGGATATCTGAGTAAAAAAAGAAAGGACTAAAACTATAGACAAAAGAAATACAAAAACAGAAAAGTGCAGTTAAATGTCCCCTCAGATCTGAGACTTCAGGCCAGCAGAAAACAGTGTAAGCAAGCCTCAGACAACTGAGGGCAACATTTTATGGAATACTAAAGCACCTTAGGGGATACAGTGTCTTGTCAAATTTCATTTAAAATCAAGCAGCTGACTATGGGAGGCAGAAATATGAGTATACTCCCCAAAACATATTTAAAAAGCAAGGTTATAGAAAGATGGTGGAGACAGAATATGTTCTGTGTCCAAAACAAGACAGAATAACTATAGTCTCACAATTTATGTGGCCAATGAAGGTGCAGCTTATTACTGGGATCTGTAACAAAGTATTATTCATTTTTTTATTAACCCGTGGCATAGAAATTAGAATTTGCAGTGGGGATAACAGCCCCCAGTCCAGACTGTAGCTTGCAAAGGCTGAAAATTTGCCACTTTGAAAGGGGAAGAGGATGCAAAATACAGCATCAAAAGGAGTCCTCAGAGGTGAGTGCAGAGTGCTGAGAACACGATGCAGCATGTTGTGGAAGCCAAAACATCCTCAACAGAGAGAGGCTAAAGCAGCAGCAGATATAATGTCGTACAGCTATGATGCTAAGCATGGCTTTTGTGTTTGTGGAAGGAGAGCTTTGAATGTAGATTTTACTTATTAAATGAGAGCCCCTGAACTGAGCAGTCTGATTTAGGTACCTGCTCACTGCTAGCTGGAGAGAGTTCCTTACACTGGCAAGAGAGCAATACCTGCTAGAGCAATTCATCCCCTCCTATGACACATGATGAATTACACATTTATGTTTGTTCTACTTTGTCCTGTGCTAGCCTTCGTCATAAAATGCATCCAAAAATGTACCAGTTGCAACCTGAATATCAACCAGAAATCTCTTGGTTTGTGTTGCTTTAGAGCAGTTTAGGTCCAGATTTTCAGAGTCAAGGTGGTTGAATAAGAACATAAATTTACATACTTAAAAAGTGCACTGAAAGTACTGTATAACTAGTTTGAATGGCTAATTTCCTAATACTATTCATTTAAATGAATGCAATGGCAGTATTATTTTCCTGACAGAGCATGCAAATCCATCAGGGAATAAGCACAAAATAAAGCATTGAAATGGAACCAAGAAGATGACATTCCCAGTGAGACCCCATCTGCAGTGCGGCATTCAGGTCGGGGGTCCTCAGCAGAGGAAGAACTTTGACTTGTTTGAGCAAGACCAGAGGAGGCCACCAAGGTGATAAGAGGGATAGAGCTCTGCCTACGAGGAATTTGGATTGTTTAGCCTGGAAAAGAAAAGGCTTTGAGTTGACCTGATTGTGGCCTTTTTGAAGGGAGCCTGCAAGAAAACTGGAGAGAGGCTTTTTACAAGGACATGTAATGACAGGACAAGGGGAGATGGAATCAAACTGAAAGAGGTCAGGTTTAGATTAGATATTAGGAAGAAATTCTTTAGTATGAGGTTGGTGAGTCAATGGAACAGGTATCCCAGAGCAGTTGTGGATGCCTCAGGTGTGGGAGTATTCAAGGGGCTCTGAACAACCTGGTCTAGTGAAAGGTGTCTCTGTCCGTGGAACTAGATGGTCTTTTGGTCCCTTCCAACCCAGACCATTCTACAATTATATGAGTCAATGACTACTATTTTATGCAGTTCTGAAGACTACTTTTAAATTGTAACAAATTGTAACAAACCAAGTAGTTACTGATCCACTGTTCTGCTGTCTTTGCCAGAGTAATTTATGTGTATAACAGTGTCCTTCTAGGGTTAAATTTTATGAGAGTTTTTATATCTCAAGCCTTTTTAAACAGAAGAATGGGATTCAATCTCACATGTTTTTCTGAGGTTTTAAATTGCTGCAGCACAGATCTAGTGACAACACTGAAATACTTATGTGGCAGTGGATTTGTTTCACTATTTAAAATGAAATTTAGACTTGTCTAATGAAGAAAAAATGCAGTCAAATGTAGACCTTGTCAATCACATAGATTAACAAGGGTGGGAACAGTGTCTTCAAAATGCTGTAAGTAATCAAAAAGATGGGATTCTTTTGAACATTTTAGTGCTCAGGAAAAGCTGTTTTTCTGACAAGAAAAAAATATTTCTTTAAAGATTCTTTCACCTCAAAACAGGAACCAGTACATCTTTTATTCATATTATCTGTAGAGCTTGTCATGCTTGTATCTGTATCTTAGGAGCATTCTGTCCTCCACTGAAATAACCAGAAGTGCTACCTGGTGTTTTTCAGCTGACATCAGGTCAATAAAACATGGACAATAGGAAATGAATATTTATATAATAATAGATAGTAGACCTGACATGTTAGGGTCACTGATTACTGTACCAGTTTCCCTTGTGCTTTCATTGCTACTGCAGAATTCTTCATGCACTTATGTGTGTGAACTCTCTCTAGAGTTGGTGAGTACAATGTTGTTGCCAACTCTACCTTGTGTCACCTCCAAAATATCTCTCTTGGCATTCAGCTAGGCTTCAGAACTGCCAGGCATCAGTGATTGTCCCCTTAATATACACTCATCTTCAGAGTTTCCTCAGGAAACAAAACAGGCATGCACATTTACCATCCATAATTTCAGTTCTCGATATGAAAGCTGCTGCCTATTGGAGATGCTACTTTTTTCTAGCTCCTGACACCCTGATACCACTGGAAAAGTGTAAATATCGAACAGTAATAATAGGCCACAACTAGAGGAGGTTCTCTCAGCTAACTTGAGAATGTGGAGCATACACCAATGAGAAAAGGACAAGTGTCTGTTGACCTGATGTAACACGATAGTCAATTTAATAGCTCTCTAGCAGAAGTAATGGAATCCATTAAAAGCAAATAAATAAAATAAAAACCCCCAAAAGCACAAATTAATTTGTCTTAAAGATTGCCATGACAGAAAGAAAAATGAAAAGGGGATGGTGGAAAAGGAGTTTACTCTAGATCAGAATAGATGTTTTTGAGAGTGGAAAAAAGGAAAATTGCTATATTGAAATAGATTAAAGTGCTAAGGTATAAAACTGAAGAAATCCATATTTATGTAAATAAATAGGCATCCAGAAATTTACTTAAAAATCAACATTCCGTGTGTTTTCCCTGAGACAGAATTCTTTGTGCACAAGGGCTACAAAGTCTCCCTATAAAAGAACAACAAGCTGGTAGCATATGTGATTCCTTATCTTTTCCAAAATGTTAGATTCCAGGATGAAAGCAAACAGATCTCCCATCAAAAGATTTTCTTTTAATTAAAAATTGGATTAGAAAGCAAATCAAACTACAACCTCTAGCTATCTGTACTAATAATGCAGGAAACTTTCCTTAGGCAGGAAAGTTTAAAGCTGTGGTAATGACAAAGGTAAGAATATATGCAACATTGCATTTCCTCCTCAACCTTGTTTTGAGAATTTCTGTGACACCACATGCTTTTAAGTGTAACAGGCAGCTTATTTCCTGTAAGGTTTTAGAATCTCACAGATGCTTTCAAGAAGGAAGAAAATAGTTATCTCTGCAAAAAGAAAAGTGTTGTAAGTGACCTTATAAACCATTGGGTTTCTTTGTTGCCAAATAAATCAATAATGTAACTGTGTATTTGGATATCAGAGAAGCAGCACTCGTTCCTGTGATCTCTCAATTCTGTAAAGTGAGCTGTTGAGACTAAATTCTCTTGCATGAAGAAATTTAATTGGCTCAAAACATCTATTTTTTTACCATGATAATTCCTTGAAGGTTTTCAAATTTCATACAACACAGAACTCTAATATATAATTACATTGTAAAAATAAACATAATTTGCAGACTAATCATCTGCCTTTCCGTCATCAATGACATAACTACAGAATTAACATTTGAAAATAGGCCATTTTAAAGCTGGTCAAGAGTCTTTGACTGATGAGGATGATTTAATAAATATCTGGTAAAAAAATTTAATTTATGTTGGTTTAATTATGTTTTTATGCTAATTTAGTGCTGGGTCATCTGATTGTCTAAATTACTGGTGCTCTTGTGTCTGAAAGACTCTCAAAGGTATTTATACTTTTGTGTGACTTAAGCCCTTTTAAAATCCTTATGCCTGTTAAATAATGCCATCTGTTTAGTAACACAAATGCAACATTGTAAATTTTTTGTCCCACTAATGTAAACTTACCTACAGAAGTCAAATTGATGCTTCTTGAGGGATATCTAGGAGATTGGCATGTGATCTTTACAGTCTTGAATCTGTAACTTGCAATTGCAGAATACAATTTAAACAACACTCCTGCATAAGTTTTTTTTTTTTTTTCCTTTTTTTTTTTTAATCTCCCCTAAATCCCGAAGGGGATTCACAGTGCTGCTGCTTCATGGCGATAGTTTACAGTATCATCAGTTTCCACATGCAGCTATATCTTATCCAAACAATCACCAAGATTATTAATACTCAGAACAAACAGTGAAAGATACAGTATGAATCTCTGTAGAAATTCTTTGGGAATGAATAAATACTCAGAGTAAGTGTTGGCTGGTTTGATAATTTGGTAACTAACTTTCATGATAAGAAAATATATCCAGTAGGTCTGGATTAAGATCACCAAAATAAATCACAAAAGGACTTCCTAGAGATTTCTGATGATAATGGCATTTGACCACTGGTGTAAACCCTAATCAGCAATTAAAAGGTTAAATGTTGCTTTGTCATTCTCCTGAGGTATTTATTCATGCATTTTTCAAAGTCATTTATGATTCATATGAGAGAGACCTGTTGTCCTTGTCTGGTTAAGATTCATGTCAATAAACTTTCAGTTGCTTCATGACCTTGTTCATTGCTGATCCCATGCCACGTCAACGTTTTGGCAGAAGATCAATGTCAAGTATGTTTTCACCTTTCAAACCCAGCTCTATTCACTTTGTTCAGTGTCTGATCTGCTGCCTGCAGCTCTTGATGTTTTTGATCATCTCTATGGGGTCTTTTTTTCCCCTACAGCTTCTGTACCCTAAAGTATGTTATGCAACTTGTGCATTGGAATGACCTTTTCACAAGCAAAAATTCCTTGTGGAGTGTTGATTTTGCAGCTTCTGATGTACTCAAAACTTGACAGAAAGGAAATGGGTAAGTAAAATTTGTTAACTAGTCAGGTTAATATTTCTTTAGCCGTGGTCAAAAAAGGTGAAATAAATATTGCTCCATTTGCCTTTTTGAATAATAACTTCTGGAGCATTTTAGATTAATAGCTGTAAATAGAGATGGTGAAAGTCCATTTTAGAGACATACACAAAAATTTTATGGCATCCTGCAAAGTCTAACAGCTGCATGCCAAGCCCAAGACTGCAGATATGTCTGCCAGTTAATCTGAAAGGTATGTATTCCATTAATCTTCAAATCTGTTGGCACTGATAGGTGAAGGACAAAATGAACACTTGCCAGAAGTTTAAAATGTTAATTTTAAACACCTTAATTTACTACATGTATGTAAGCCCATGATCAAGCATTAAGGTGTTTAAAATGTGTTTTCTCCACTCTCTTCCTTAAGAGAACCTTCGGTCTTCACAGGGTTGGTGTTTAGCAAAGATTTGGCAGTCCTAGCCTGCAGGTTGTGAAGGAAATGACACATTATCATTACTTTCTTATGACAGCTCTGACCCTGTTTGGGATTTAATGTTTGATGCCAAGGATTAATTGGTAACAACTCTTTCATCCCTTTAAAATGAAGCAAGATTTTACACATTCAGCTCCATTTGGTGGCTAAAGAGGTACTTTTAGGTGGTAAGATAATAGGATGATCTTGAAGCCTGTATGTTTGGGAAGGGGTATAGGAAAGCATACTGACAGTTCCTATTGGAAAGAACAAAAAAATGTGTCTCTTGGGATGCCTAGCAAAAACCAGCAGTGTAGGGAGATTTCCTTTTCTGTAAAGCTTCAAAATATTATTATAACTCTCCCAATATGTATAAAAATATTTCTAGTCATTACCACCCAAAATCATGGTGAAGGATGGAGCCAAAGGAAGCAGAGGGACTAAAACAGTGATTTAAAATAAGAGGTGTCAGTGAAAAGACAAACATTTTTAGAAAAGGCACTAAACAGAACAGTGATGTTGTTTTTTTTTTTTAAATTCCAATGCCTGTAACTCTAAACCACAGTACTTGTATGTCGTCTAAATGGTTGTCCTGACTGTGTTCATTCTTTGGACTCTGAAAGTCAGGAGGGGTCTAGACCTTCAGAGCATGGATTAGCCCAGGGATTGGGAGTGGTTAAGTTCTTCACCAGTGGAAAGGCTGTGAAATGCATTAAAAGTCAGAAGGCATGGATTTCTGTTCCTGTGTAAAGGGGTTTGGTTTCAGTACCATAAATAAATCAGAGGGGAATCTAGTTTTAAATCAGAGAAGATTTTGGCCCCCCCCCGAAAGCTGGAGGGCTATAGCTCCACTTTTTCTCAGGCTGCAGTACAATGCCATTATCCATGCACGATCTCTGCAAAATCAATGAAGCTTCGCTAATTTGCATGAGCTGCGAATCTGGTCTGCGTGTTTGGGGTGCAGAAGGGAACAATGAGATTTACAGGTGCTTCTCTCTGCTATGCAAGACCTCCCTGCACAGTTAGTTAAATGAAAACCTCTTACAATACCTGTGCTTTTCTTGTCAATTAAAGCTTCTCCCAAAACAGGTAGCATCTTTTATAACTCCCAACAGACATTTCCCTAAAAAGTCCATTGAATTTTTATATCCCTTATCCATGGAAAGCAGCAATTTCAGGCAAAGACAGAAATGAGCAGGCAACATTTTTATACTGAATGGCTTGCACTTGGCAGAGCTAATGAAGTATACACCAGCTTCTAACTATAGAAATGTTATCAGCTATTCTGGTGTGTATACAAATATACATGTATATTTGTGTGTATGTATACAAACATATATTTGTAGCAAGGTGTATGCTGCATGTTTATTTCTTCATCTTAGTTACCCTGCCTTATGAGTATAAAATCTGCAACTCACTTTTTCTCATGCTATTTCATAAGCATGAAATTTGTATTTTTCTCTTTGCTGTTTCTAATGGGTTCCCAAAGAAAATATTTTTTTTAATGTTTGGGTGGGTTTTTCTATGGAACTGAAATTCTGACTTTTTATTTATAGTCACAAGTAATTTCTATATAGAAGGTCACCTTTTCCTGTGACTCTGGTATTGCATAATAAACACCAGAAGTTTTTTTGAAAATTCTTGGGCCTAGCAATAAACTCAATCTATATCTAAAATTATTATATGATATAGGTGGCGTTTGAAATACAAAATGCTTGCTGACAGTGGGTATTTTGGCACCTTTTTATGAAAGAATGCCTGAAGGGTTGGGGTTTTTTTATTTATTACCCATGCTTTCTGTTTTTCCTTTCTTTATTGATTCGTACTATAATGCAAATCAATGATGACTATTTAGGGTAGATTTAGTAGAATTACTCTTAACAGCTACTTTATTTATACACAATTAGTTTAAAGGAAGAAGAAAATTAGGTAGGCTAAATATGGGAGTATTTTCCAGTCCACTTACTTTTGAGTCTCCTCCCCAGGGTACTTCAACAAGGACAATACCCAATATCTATCTCATTATTATGGCTATTGATTTCCTGGATTTTTCTCTTGCCATTCCCACTATTGATGACAGTCTACTCTGAATAGCTAGACCAACACCAGTCTAGCTGGGATTCCCTGATAAAGCTTTAATATAACATTTTCTGTAAAGTATGGAATAAGTGTAGGGAATGGGTGAAATGTCATGTAATATCTTTTGTTTGAGGCTTGCTTTGAAATTTTTGTGTTGTTTTATAGTGTCTTGTGAACTTGCCCAGGTTTTACTTAGGTCAGTGAATCATTACTGAGATGAACACCCACCATCAACAATAAGGACCTTCCCTTAATGCTGTAAGAAAGATAGATTTAAATAATAATAAAAGTTGCTATAGCTAATCATTGCTCCTAAATTTCAGTTAGACCACAGTAAACCAGCATGAAATCAATCTACATAGAAATTCCCAACAAAACTTGGATCGCCACCACTGGATTTTTTCATATGTCACAAGTCAGAAAATTTCTCTTTATTTTAGCAGGAATCACTAGGTTTATATCTAATAACAGCTATATTGATATTATTTTTCCATTATCACAGGTGGAAAGGTATGGAAATCTGAGGTAGAACTGGTTAGGTATTTCTTAAGAATGCATTTTTTATCTTCAAAAAGAAATAATATTTTAAAATGAAAACTTGTGAGAGGCAGTTGGCAAGAAGGAATTAGAACTGTTGAAACCTTTTCAGATTTTGTAGGTGAATGATTCTGGCTTTGAAGGAAAAGTCAAAATTATCTCTGGAAATTTAATTATACTAGCAAAATTAAATACAAGGTGAAATAAAAATTAAGCCTTTGATTAATTATAAATTGGCTTTTTCTCTCCTTTATCAGTTTGCAAGTGATTTCAGTTTTGATTTTAGATTTAGAGCAGAAAACACTTTGTATTATGAAAATATTCTGGGTTTCAGAGAATAATTTTGTAACTTTACATCTTCTCCATGGAAGCTTTAAGATCAGTGCATGGTTAGGTGAACAAGTGCAGAAAAATTACCTCACGTTTCTCCATCTCTGGTGTCACATATTTATGTGTCACAAATTTATGGTGTCACAAATTTATGACATAGGATTTCTGCCAGTGTAGCCTAAACACCAGAAGTGTAAGGGATGCTTGAGGAAGCATGAGGGAGATGAGGAGTGAGGACTAATCATATCCATGGCCTTGTTTTGGATCTTTTCATGCTCCTGCGTACCAAATAGAGACAAAATGCTTTTGCTGCTCTTTCAGAAAAAGAGGTCAAAAAAATCTGTTTGTAGCACAACCCAGCACACAAGGATGATATTCCTTTCAGTGAAATTAATTGCCTGAACTGAGCAGGATTAAGAAGACACAGTTATTCTACCAAGGATGTAATGTAGGGCTATAAGAAACATGAGCATGTGAGTTAAGCAGTATGTCTACCTGGAATGTCAACACATTTCCAAAAAAATGGACAACTGTAACTAACCATACAGTTCAGAACACCACAAGCTGTTCAATCAAGGTTTTGATGAAAACCATAACATTCTAAAGACATCACCTAGGTTTGTCACACATAAAAGACTGCATGCTAAGACCAATAATCACACATTAAAGGCCATGCAACTTTACCTGCATTCAAGAAGTCATGCCACCAAAAGATACAGAGAAAAGATCGTATGTATATATAAACATTTTAGAAGGCTTTGAATGTTCTGCTAGTTATATCAACTTCATGGCTACCAAAGAAAATGAGCCAAACAGCTTTCAATTTCTGTTAGCTTGTTTTAAACTTTCAGAAAATATATTTTTTATCAGTGATTAAAAGCGATTGTGTTAGATGTTACAGAAGAAGATAAGAATATACACATATTCCTGAACTGCATTTTCAAGTTATGACCTTTCTCAGCTGAGCAGAGTTTTACTGATGTATGAAATAGAAACAATTAAATAGACTATCAGATAAATGCTACTCATTAGTAACAGTTTTTGAAATACTGGACTAGATTGATCAAGGAGAAAATTGTTATCTATCTGTATGTTATAATTTTAAGTACTTTAAAAATACATGTTTGTTAAAACAAAGCATTAGATCAGCAGCTATTCATATTTTTAATCTTTTTTTATCCACAAAAAATCTTATTCCAAAATTATTTAGCTTGGAAATTTGAAGATGTAAAGAAGTAAGGCCTGGCTAGAGAGTTGCACATACCACTGCCTTGCTTGTGATGTATTTTTCTCTTGTGCACTGAAGGTGAGGATGTCCTACAGGATAACTGGTCCATTGTTCAGTTAAAAGCATATCATAATATATACACACACAGCAACATGTAAGACTAAGTGACATTCTCAGTTGCATGACTGCTTGTAAAAGCTGTAATTTCTAACGTGTCTTGGTGAAAAAGGTAAAAAACCCAATTTTTTCTTACAGTACTGTTACCCCGCCTCACTAGTACCTGAATTCCTGAACTTTCACCGTTCTGTGTCTTCCTTCACTTGACTCACATATTGCAAGACCAGTAGATGAAGTGGCTTAATCCAACTCCTCTCCATTTGCACCCTTCAGTCAGTTACTAGTGTAGCAATTTATTTTTTACCCCTGTGGAATCAGATTGGCAACATCAGGTATTGTATTAGCAAGTAGTTTGATCCAACCACCTTCTGATGGTCCATATCCTGGAATATGGAAGCATAGAATCATACAGTGTCCTGGGTTGGAAGGGATCCACTGAGATCATCAAAGTCAAACTCCTGTCCCTGCACAGGACACCTCAGGAATCACACCGTGTGCCTGAGAACATTGTCCAAACACTTCTCTAACTCTGTCACGCTGGTGCAGTGATCACTTCCCTGGGGAGCCTGTTCCAGCGCCCAACCACCCTCTGGGTGAAGAACATTTTCCTAACACCCAAGCTAAACCTCCACTGACACAGCTTCAGGCCATTCCCTTTGGCCCTGTCACTGGTCAACACAAAGAAGAAATCAAACCACCCCCACCCCCAGTTCCTCAATGAGTTTTGGGAGGAGATAAATTTATGCCAGAAATCTTTATTTTTGTTACCTGTTAGGCTCTCTGAGTTCAATAGCCTCAAGTAAGGTATGGTATAAAAAATGATGGCAAAACAGTATCATGTAGAATAAATACTTGAGAGAGAAGCATATAGACTATTTATATTATTTCTGTTTTCAGTGTCAATATTTAGAAAAAAGACTGTTTTTCCTATTAACTTTTTTCACTAAGGGAGCTATGGAAAGCTGATTTTCACATGAGCAGAAACAAAATCATTGTAGATCAGTTGCTGCACTTTGATATTTATCTTGTAATGAGTATTAGAAACATAACTTGCAAGGATAATTGCAATTGTCACAAAATGACAGCACACTCAGAAAGTACTTGAGGTCTAATCCTGCACTTCTGAAGTCATAGAACCTACTAATGTTTGATGTTGCAAAATAGAGAACCTTGATACAATTTTCATTGGACAAAGCTGATATTTGCAGTCACCACATATTTAAACTGGGGGAGATGTATTTATTTTCTTGCAATGCTTGTGTGCGAGCAAATTTTGATAGTAATGTGCTTTTTGAATGTTTCTGATTCAATAGTTTAAATATTTTAAATACAAATGTCTGAGGAACGTTAATAATAACATTTTTGTTTTAAAACATGATTATGATTCAAAAAGAAGACTTTTTGAAAATAAAGTTTAACTGTTTTTACCACAGTGTATATATAAAAACTAGAAATGTCTTACAGCTATGTTACAGTAAGTTTGGCCAAAGCAATTTTGAGAAGACCAGTGAAAATCACATTATTGCAGGTTCTATGAAAAATGAAACCACTGGATGTGCTTCATATTTTTTATACTTTCCACACAAAGAAAATATATAGTGACTTTTTTCCACTCTCCTCAAGTGAAAAATAGTCAGTGCTGTGAAAATGCCAACTGTTCCCTGCAAAAGTAATGACTTTTCACATGGAGAAGAAGAGTGAAAATAAGTGATTTTTCCAGCAGGGCACTGGAAATGTTATGTTAAGTTATATACAATTTTGTCCAGAAGTGAATGTACTTAAAAAAGGCAATTCATTGAAATATTATGCATTACACAGAATTACATTTTCTTCTGAATAGAACCCGAGAAAATGCTTTTATTAACCTTATTTCTAAGTTTATGTTGTAGTCATTAAAGATAATGGCTGAAAGACAATAATGAGGAGATCTGCAGTTCCTGCACTCTTGATGAAAATTATTTGCCGGTTTTAGTTTTTCTTGTAGTTATTTATTTGATTTTCATCTCAAGTGCCATCCCTGAAATACAGGTATAGGCTATCTTGGGGTGATAGAGAAGTCATTTATGGACTGCTTTTTCTTCCAGCTTCTTCTGAAAGACTGGGGCTCTTTGTTAAGCAGACAGTAAGAAAATAAAGGATAAACTGCTGAGGTACTTTCCAAGAAGCTTTTCTTGTAGTTGCCACAGACATGCTGCACAAACATAAATAGGATTTTGATTGAGAGAGTGGATGGTCTGTACGATTGCAAACAAGAAAGAAGTTCATTGTATTTGACATCAGTTTTGATGTGGTCCTTTATAATGGAACTCTTTGTACAGAAGACTTTAAACAATTGTAGACATGGCAAAAAATACCATCAATTTTGTACATCAAAGACAGGCATTAAATTAGAGTTTGAAACTATCTTTAAAATGCTTCAGAAAGTGATTAACCTTGCAAAGAAAGGAAATAATTTCCAATTCAAATAGTTTAGTCCTGCGTTTCAGATATTTGCTTTACACCTGTAGTTCTCAGCCCATGGTTCGTGCAGAGCCATGTTTGTCCAGCCTAATCTCCTTTGGTAAGTAAAAAGTGAAAAGAAAAGAAGTAAGACAAACACCCCCCACCCCCAGCTTTGCTCTCTTGTTAGTGTGTAACAGCAATTGGACATAAAAAGAAACAGATTCCAGAATGCCAGGCTAGTGTGGAAATAATGTTATCATCAGCTTTAATTTTTTCAAAGATATCTCCCTTTCTCCATGCTCTTTTATCCATTAATTATTTTTCCTTTAGACAACACTGTGTTATGGTTGGCTGTCTCTTACTAGCAGAAAACTGTTAAAAGCACCAAGTGTGTCAAAACCAGATAACACCAAAACCAATACTGCCTTCTCTCTGACTTCTTGCTTTCACTTCTTAACCAGTGATTCAGAGTGGTGCCTTGATTAAATCTTATCTAATAATTATCTATATTCCTTTTAAACTCTGTATACTTCCACTCAGAGCTGTTTCCTTGCCTTCTTTACTCTGACGTTGTTCAGAAACCACAGAGGCTGGGACTATCAGAGGCCAAGACTTGTTACCAAGTCTTCCTTCTCCAAGCCCATATTCTTATTGATTAATACATGTAAAATGAGTTTATGCCTACTGCAGCAAAATATGCTAATTGATCTGGATAAGACCTTTTTAAAAAGCAGGTCAAGGTCTTTTCTACATCATGTTTCTAGAAAAAATATCAATTAAAAATCTAGATGGTCAAGTAAAATTAATTAAAATTGAAAAAATTTATTTTTGTAATTAATGAAATTAGTTGGGATATTTAATAGACCAAGACCACAGCCCTTCCAGCCACTTTATCTCTTAGGAAATTATCATAAAGTGCTGTCATTTTTAGTAGTTTTCCTTAATATGATTGCAAGATAAAAATATTCACCTTATAACCAGCAAAATGTATTCCTGATCTAAATATCTTTTTTTATTTTTACTATGCAACTAGAGAATTCTATTCTGATTTTACTTCCTGACATTCTATGAGGAATAAAATCTTTCTGGAAGCTAAGAAAAAACATAGACATAGTCCTTCTATTAATAAAGATAGTGTAAATAATGACTTGGTTATTCATTTATGCTACAAACTGTGGAAAACCCTTCATTTCAGCTGATCACCAAAGGGGAAGAGCTCTGTTTGGATTTTCCTGCATGTGGACTGTAGATTTAACCCATTCTTTTCTCCTGGGAAAATAAAATTAAAAAGAAAAAAGCTGGGAAAATTCTGCCTCAATGGGATTCATCATATTGCCTCCTAAACTAGGAACCTATGAGATGTCATTCACACCACAGCTGAGTGTCCCCTGGAACACTTAAATCTAATGCAGAATTAATAAAGCAGAGACTGCACCCATAGCACCCGGACCTGTGTCACCTGTTTCTGGGCTGTATTTAGGAAGAGGAAGGAAGGCATTCAAAATATCTCTGGGAAAGATTTGTCAGCTGATCTGGTCTGTGCAACAGCCTTGTTCTATCTCAACCTTCTCCTCTTTTGTTATTTTGGCCTTTCTATATCAAAACACAAGATCCACAGGGCTACAGTGCTAAATAAAAAGATTTTGCAGGATGAGTTTTGGGGTGAATGAATCCCTAAATTCTTCCTCTCTCTTGCTTGAAAATAATATTTATAGGAAAATGGTTGTACTTTAGTAAATGTGGAACTACATCTCTTAGATAAATGATGTTTGAATGACAGACTGAGCAGCTAAAAAAGAGGTAAACAAGGGTTAGAAATGAACTTGAACAGTAAATTTGTTCTAACATGAAACAAGTTGAACCTTGGAAGTCTAGACAGTCACTTAAATTTGATGGTATTGTGCTCTTCCTTTGACAGTAATAGCTGCAAAAAAGTATCATGGTATTATACCATATAATAATGCAATGGATTCTCTCAAAAAGTTAACTGCATAATTAGAGAACATGCACAGCATGGGGATGACCACATATGACTTAGAGTGTTTAACACTGTGTTTCATAAAACTTACACATTTATGTTAGCACCAGTTAATATGTGGTGCTATTCAACATTAAAAAAAAAAAAATCTTATTCAAAGACAACTTCAAATTGTGCAATCTCATGACTGAGGTAAAAAAAAACCCAAAAAACTAAAAAGAAGAAATGTCAGTGTCTCTTGCTATAATTAAGAAAAATTTTCCTGACTCTTAGTGGAGTCTATGTGTACTTGAATTACAACAGGTCTGCACATCCCAGAGATAACTTTTATATCTCTTGGCCTATTTCAGCTAAAGTGGCAACTTTAAAAAATAAATTTTTTACTAGCTGAAGACAAGAATCACTGCAGGCAGCTAAAAATGTGGCATGTATACCATATTGTGTTATACAATTGAAAAAAATGAGAATGGATTTTCTTAACTGGCAGAATTCCTAAACTTCAATGCAAATAGAGAAAAGACAATTGGTGGAATACCTCTGCAATTATATGAAACATTTTCATTAGTAAATATTTCATCTTTAATGATAGTTTGAGAAAAGACATCTTTAATTAACAATATTATATGGCTGTATAAATATATGATGGCAAGTCTAAGTGATTGGAAAATATGCACTGAAGGGAGAAATAGAAGAGCTGATATTTTTACTAAGCTTACTAGAAAATCATCTAAGTAGAAAATTATCTTTTGTAACTATCTTTTAAATTAAAGCAGATGACAATTCTAGGATTACTTTTGTTTTTCTTAAGTTTATTTTGAAATAGTCAATCTTTTTATACATAAATTATTCTCTTGTTTTTAGATGGAAAAGTATTAATGTAACAAAGACCATTTTTTTTAAGGTCTTTTATTATTAACTGCTATTTTTTCCCTGCAGATAAATTGTAGGGTCATGAAGATAGTTAACTAACTGGAGTGTCTCACATACGAGGTGAGGCTTAGAGAGCTGGAACTGTGCAGCTGGTGAAAAGAAGGCTCAGGGGAGGAATCATCTCATCAGTGTGTTTAAATTCTTGATGTGAGAGAATGAAGAAGACATTTCAGTAGTGCCCAGTGACAGGACAAGAGACAGTAAACACCAACATAAATACGTGAAATTCCTGTTGACCTCTTTCCAGTGAGGGTTGTCAAACACTGGAGCATGTTGCCCAGAGAGGCTGCTGAGTCTCCATCCTTGTGATGGTCAAACCCAAATTGGACCTACTGCTCTACTTAATCCTTCTGAGCAGGGGGCTGGACTAGATGACCTCCAATGGTACATATATGTTTTTGTCTGCTTAACAGAAAACACATGAAGACAACTCACAATCCAAATTGTATCTTATCTGAGGTGCTGAAATACAGCACATTTTCCTGGTAGTGTTTGCACTTGAAGATGTACAAAATAAATTAATTTTCAACTGTATGTTATTGTTTATGTTTCTAAAGATTTTAGTTAAAAAATACACACTAACCTTGAGCACCTTTTTACACTACATAGAGACTCCGCAGTCTCTACAACAATCTAATGTTTTATCATCTTCTTTGGAAATAATTTTTCTTATTATCTAATCATAAATTCCCTTACTGCAACTTGTCTATTACCCTTCAGTCTTCCAATGTGCTCCTCCAGGAACAGTCTGGCTCCTGATACATTACAAACCATCAACATTGCCAGTGACTAAGCAGCAGGGCAAGCTCCAACTCATGGCACAGGTGCCCATCAAAAGAGAATAAGTGGTGGTGGCAAAATATCTTATTGTCAACTAACAAGATGATAATTAGAGCAATCTCTCAGCCTGTTCCAACTGCCAAGCAATAAAGAACTTAATCCAAACTGTACATTTGGACAGTGGTATGTGAATGATGAATTATGAGATAAGATAGGTTAACCCAAACCTCTTTCACAGTTCCTCAGATTTATTATGGCCAGTGAAAGTGATAAGATGTAACAGTTTTTGATGGAATGAACTCAAACAATTATAAATGGCAGAGGGACAAAAATCTAGCTTCAAATGCTTAGCTTCATCTGATAATATGTGAGAAGAATATATTACTGGACTTAAAATCCGAGACTGAATTTACTGAAGTAAGAGATTAAATATGAATGGTTTGACTTGTGAGTTCACTATGCCAGTTAGGTTCAAGAAGTCACACAGATACTGCTCTGCTGGAACATGACCATTTTCCTGCTATTTTGGAACTTTAGAATTTAATGAAAGGGATCCAAGAAAAGGGAAGGTGGACATTCTAGGCCAGAATAGATCAGTATTTCATAGTAGCAGCAAACAAAAAATCAGCCAAGTTTAGAGAATATATATGCAGAACTGCATGCAGAGATAAGCATATCTCCATCAGCAGGAAGATAAGCAGGCTTGTTTTCCAGCAAAGTCCCCCAAACTCACACAATTTTGTAGGACCAATGGGATATCAGTGCTCATTGCAGCTTGCATGTTATGCACAAATACAAATACAAATGCATGGACATGCACACACACATACATTTGTATGTGTGAGAGCACACATACAAGTACATGGCAGAGAAATAAAAGGTGTTTGCTGTTCTTCGTGCTACTTAACTTCCTCCATTTCTGCACAGACAGCATCTTGAGAGACTTCGTGGAAAAATAATTCCTGTTTTCATCACCAGGTTTCACTCTTTTCCAGTACTCCATGGCCACTAAGGTCTGGAAAAATCATTGCCAACCTACTTTTCATTGCAAAGATGTAGTGGTGAGCTGGGACTCCTTTCCTTGACTGCAGCAAAGCACAGACCCTTTACAGGGAAAGCATTTATCATGCAACATTCTGTGCAGGGGCAAGATGGTCTTCAGGACACTGAGAGGTCTTGTGGAAATAATTTTGGTATTACTACACAGATTTTAATCCTTTTCTTTAAGGGATTTCTGGCACAGAAAAAAAACAGGATTCAGATTCAGATCAGGAAGAAATTTTCTCAATAATGCCACTCTGTTAGCATCAGAAAATAGTACTCTGGGACTTGCAGTGGAAGTCCTGTCAGCTGCTTACTACACCAATAACTTCTGAGAGAGCTAGGAGAAGCCATCATTTGAACATTCACCAGGAACAAACAGCATCGCTGAATCATGCAGCTCTGGCTTTCAGACAGAGCAAATCAAGGCAGATCTCAAACTGATTCTTCTGTTCCAGAGAAAATCATAGAAGCCTCAGGGTCAGAAGAGACCTGTAAGATCACCAAGACCAAGCTGGTGAAACCTACAGCTCAGAGAGCTGGGTGTCCTGAGGACAAATGGGTTTGATATTGAAGACTGAAGCAAAGAAGGCTTAAGTACCTCTGCCTTTTCCACATCCCCTGTCAGTACACTAACCTCTGCCTTCGACAAATCATGGAAACAGTCCTTGACCCTGCTTTTGCTGCCAGTGTGTTTATAGAAGCTTTTTTTTATTGTCTTTAATTATAGTGGCCAAATCAAGTTCTAGTTGGGCTTTGGCCTTTCTAATATTCTCCTTGAAGGTCATACATGACCTTGTGACATCCTTATAGTCCTCCCAAATTACCTGATTCTCCTTCCAGAGTCATTAGATTCTCTTTTTTTCCCTAAGTTCCAGCCAAAGTTCCCTGTTTAGCCAGGCCAATCTTTTTCTCTGACCACTTGTCTCTCTACATGTGGGGAGAGCCTGCTTCTGAATATTTAACAATTGGTTTTTAAAGCACATCTGGCCTTTCTGGACTCCTCTGCCTTTCAGGACTAACTCCCAAGGGACCCAGAGGTCCGAGGTGAAGGTTCTGTTGGTGCGCATCCTTACTTTTCCCAGATAGAAAACACTAACATTTCCTGGTCACTATGCCCTAGATGGACACTGGCTACCACATCACGCACTCATCCTTCTTTGTTCACAATCAACAGGTCTAGCAGGGCACCTCCTATGGTAGGCTCCAGTTGCACCAGTAGCACCAGTTGTTCTAGGAAGTCTTCTTCCACACACTTTGGGAACCTCTTCGAATCCTTCCTCTCTCGTGTTGCATTTCCAGCAGACATCTGGCTCTGTTCAGCTAATTTTCTTTTTTTTCACTGTCTAGCAGACCTAATTCATACTGTACCACAGATTCCTGTATGATTTTTTTTATTATTATTCTTAAACTTCTTGAGATGATACATTATTTTAAACTCTGATTTTTCAAACTTTTATGAAGTATTTGTAGTATTTTATTTTTTGAGCCCAAAGCCTAATCCAATGCAGAACACCATGCTCCATTAATTTCAGTTAAAACATACTGATTTGCATCAGCAGATCATCAAGCCAATAGCATTTACCTGAAATTTATTTTCATAATGCTTGTGTTGACAAAATCTGTGTATTAGCATCACAATAGCAAGTATATTAGAAAAAAAGGTGTAGCTCAGATGATAAATATGATGTGAGACAGAATGAAGGTGTAGCGGGTTCGGTTTGTAACTGGGCAGAAACACCAATTTAGTGTAATGGTTTGGTGTAAAATACTCATTACTGTTTATCTTCTGTGAGATAAGAATTAGGAGAAACACAAAGCAGCACCAAACTTGAAAGAATATAAAGAAGTTTATTAACAGACCTAAAATAGGGAAAAAGAAAAAAAAAAAAAAACATACCACACCTTTAGAACTCTTCTCCTCCCCCCACGTTCTTCCCTTCTCACACTGACAATGTAAAAAATGATAACCCTTGAGATGTTCAGTCTGTTTACCACCTCTATAATAACCTTGTTCAGTTCATTTAGGAAGAGGAGTCTCTCTTGCTCATGCTATGGAGACATTATCACAATGAGACAGCCGCCCGGGTTGGTTCTCTGCTTGCATCATGTCAGAGTCCCTTCCCACGACTTACAGCTTTTCCCACAACTGCTTTTGAGGGTCCAGTTTTGAGCTACTGGGGTACAATTTTAAGGTTGAGCTGTTCAGAAACAAAAGTTCTCTTCACCCATCTCTGGGAGCATTTCATCTCTAAGAATAGAAGCCCTTCTCCTTCCCTGGGAGCAAAGGGTCCTCCTCATCTTCATCTCTAAGAATATCTCTGGGATCATCTCTAGGAACTAAGGTTTTCTCCTTTTCCATTTGGAGCAAAAGTCCTCATCACTTCCATCTCTCCCTGTCCAAACTTCTCATGAAATTACAGCTGCGTCAGCATCTGCCTATCTCAGCACAGGTGCTTTTGCTTACGAGTTGAACACTCCACCCCCCATATCTTCATGAAATTACAACGGGATAGTCTGATATATCATAGCTTCACAACAGAATTTCAGTTTTAAGCACCTCCTCTTTCTCCTCCCTCAGGTTTTCAGCTCTTCATAGCACTAAAAGGGTTAATCTCACCCAGGCCTTGCAGCTGGAATGTCGATTATCGCTGTTGGTCACATGATCTTTTCCTGACAGCAGGGCAGCTTCAGCTGAATCTTGGCCACACTGGTGAGGGGGAGCTGAGCCGCTCTGGCTGCCCACAGCAGGGCTGTAGGGGTGGTTCCACAGGTGGAACAAGTCCATTGGCTCCAGGATGGCCGTGGCCCGGCCCGGCCTGGCCTGATCAGGGCCTGGGACGGACCCGCTGGCCCCCGCACAGGGCCCGCAGCCACCTGTCCAAGCGCTGGAAACGAGACAGAGAGAGGCTCTGCCTGGGGTTTGTCTATTCTTAAGTGTGGATCACAGAGGGGGTCCCAATTTTAAGTGGCTTAAAGAATTGTCCATATTCAGACTGGCCAGCTGATAGGTCTGTCAGGTCACAGAGGAAGCTGTAAGCACCCCTTTGCAAGAACATCACTTCTGGGACTATGCTTGCTAACCCATGACAGAAGGTTAGAGGGTCTTTCCTGAAGAAAGTTGAAAACTAGTGAGAGTGCAAAATGTCAGCCTGAATAACTATTTCCCACCCAGTATGAATTTCAAGAGATGTAAATTGAAATGAGAAAGAAGCTAACTTCTGACAGATGTTAGCAACACTTTTTTCACTTAGCACATAATAAACATATGGAATGGCCTATCAGGCACTATTGCTGAGGCAAAACAAAAGAATCGTTCAAGAAGCAATTGGATGCTGTTCTACAGAAGTGGAGTACTTAACATGGATGAGCCCTGATGGGCTAATAGTCCCGATGGGTAAACCTCTCCAACTGAAAAAATGTTACGCTCTTATATTCATTCAAATGTAAATATCACTTCAGTAGTATCTATCTGCTTTTTGGCTTGGTGGGGGTACTGTTTCATTTCCTCTTCTTTTTTTTTTTTCACTACAAAGGAAAAGCAATTACTGTTATGCAGTTTCAACATAAGAAAAGCAACATCTGCAACAACAGCCTCAACAGCCTTCCCCTCTCCCCTACCTCACACACAACTGACTTACAGAAGCAAAAGAAATCTGAGATGGCAGCAATTGAGTTGCATTTTTATACGGTATAATATGTTCGGATACTTGAAAAAAGGCTAGCTGTCTCAGAGAAAGGCACCCAAAGCAACTTAAGTCAGAAATGCTGCTTCTGAACACTGCCCTTCAAATTAAAAGATGGAACTTCCCCTTATGCTTTCTATTTCTTTCCAAAATCCCAATATCACCTGTTTTCATATCAGTTTCTGAGAAGCAAGCAAAGCAGCTTATCACTGTGCTTCCAACAGTACCATATGGAGACTTGCAGGTTTCTCAGCTGAATTATTCATCATGTTATTTTTCCTGAAGTAGACTCAGGGTCCACTCTTTCACTGATTTTTTTTCCTGTCTTAATGTAGAGTGGCACCAGATAATACCTTTCATCTTAGTTTTGCTGCATGCTCTCTGTCAGAGACAAAACCCCCCAAATATCTACCCAAATACATCATTACTACTTTATTATTTGAAAGATTTCAAATTCTATTTTCAAAAATTTCATGAGCTTGAAAAAGCATCAAAAACATCACCAGAGTCCCCTAACTGAAAGCAATATGAATTAATAGCCATTTTTAAAGTCATTGATACAGGTATGTTGCTGTTGCAGTGAGATAGATATCCATTCAGGATAGGCAGGATAGGTAGGTATTGTACCTTTATGTTATTTTGTGAGTGAGTGGTGGACTCTTCATCTATTAAAGATTAATGTAATGCCAATTTGGAAATTATAAGTGTCCTGAAATACAGGAAATGTTTTGATCCTGAAAACATGTACAGATGGATAATGAAATGAAAACAGCACAAAAGAGCTGGCCAAACTCCTGTCACAAAAAAAAGGTTGGAAGAACGTAACAGTAAATTTCAGAAATTACATTTACATGTGTGCTCTTGGTTAAAAACAGCAGAGATCAGTGCTCCCTCTCCCCAGCATGGTCCCAGTCGTAATTTACTTTTACTATTTTGTTTAACAACTTGTTTGTACTCAGCAAAAATGAAGACCTTAGCACAAACAAAGAGCATATTTTCCCTCCCTGAGAGCATACAGTCTTCCTAAAAATATCTACTGGCTAATCAAAATAAAATTATTTCTCTCTTTTCAAAAATGATCTAATTTTAATCACAATTTATTTTTAAAGATTTATTATTTTTAAAGAAGTTCTAATACTGAATTTGCTCTTTGTAAAAGAGGCTTGGATGGAATTTATTGACGGGTGAAATATTCACAGAGGATGGAGAACAGTGCACATAATAGTTTTGTCCTTGGACTCAAGCACTAACAACCTAGTTTTCATAATAGAAAAGCAGTAAAAAAGGAGTGGAGTGTTTTTCTAATGAATATGTGCAATATTTTATTTCATTATATAATGAAGCAAATATGTTTTAGTATGAGCTCTTGTTCCCTTTTCTATTTTTCTTTCCCATTTCTCTTTCCCCACTCTCAAGAATACTAACATATAATAATGAGAATATGGATTTAAAATAATAAAGTAAAAGCGGAGACTTGAAATAGGTGTCAATTTCAGTAGCATTTTCACTTCTGCCAGCTAAATAATAAAGAAACTTAAAAATCAAATAATATAAATCTTCATTTATTTTTGTGGCATAAGCTGATTTTAAAAGATTCCCCTTGTTCTACTACTGCACACTGGGCATATGAAAGAATGGTGGGCTAGTACTGATTAAATAATATTTCTCTTTCATATATTTGCCCATTACTTCAGCAGCAGCATTTTCTGTGGCAGAACTGTATTCCTTGTGTTCTTAGCCTCACTGGCTGCAAAAGAGGTCATAAAATTGTAGCTTGAATATGGTCAGAAAGTAATATTAAAACTGAAATTTTTCTTGGTGGAATTTTACAGCTTGTGAGATTCTACTTTGAAGGTAAGAGGCTGCTTTGATATTGGCTTTAGAAACTCTGGTGTTGATTTGTTTTAGTATAGTCTCATAACCCTTATATATTAACATCCTACCTTTGTAAGCATGCATTTATAATACAAAAATACTAAGAGAAAGTGTCTATAATAGAAAAATTTTTCATTTAATTCATAAAAAGGGAGCAAGTCCTGCTCCAGTCCTTCGTTCTTTCCAGAGAAACACTATTTACAAGACCATGTAGTTACAGGACAAGGGAGAATGGCTTCAAACTGAAAGAGATAGGTTTAGATTAGATATTAGGAAGAAATTCTTTGCTGTCAGGGTGGTGAGTCACTGGAACAGTTTGCCTAGAGAAGCTGTGGATGCCCCATCCCTGGAAATGTTTAAGGCCATGCTGGATGGGGCTCTGAGCAGCCTGGTCTAGTGAAAGGTGACCCTGTCCAAGGCAGACGGGTTGGAATGAGATGATCTTCAAGGTGCCTTTGAACCCAAGCCATTCTATGATTCTTTGATTTTATAATTCAGTGAGAAAGAGATGAATAATTATGCTACGTTTGTAGAAATGGAAACATAACCAAGCAAAATGATTTTTTTAAATTCCCTTCTACAGATTCCCTGTAAAAAGTAGCGTTGAAAAAACAATGTTCTTAGACATTCTTTTTAGTAACGTGTGACTGACATTGTAAGTAGAATTCAGAATTAACATCTCTGTGAACTCTGCTGGAAAGTTATAGAAGAAATCTTGTTTACTATAGTCAATGACCTTAAGAACATCTGTTAAGGTAAGACAGGTAGAGAAATGGTATTTGCTGAGGAAAAAAGAACAGGAAAGGGAGGAAATTTCTGTGGGTATAGATGTCAAAAACCAGGTCTGAGTCCTGATTTCCATTGTATTTTTCTAAGTATGCCACAGCCTTTGGGCAAAAAGATCATTCAACAAAACACTTAACATGTTGTACTACAGAAAACTACTTGGTACATATTCTCCTAGCTTCTCCTCTGGGAGCTAACATCTCCCTTGTCGGAAAACCCATGCCAACATACTCCTTAATAAATGTTATTGTGCTTGCTTTTTCACTTTTGATGATGTTTTGAGATAAATATTGATATTAGTTGCCAGTGAAGAAAAATGTGTTCCTTCTGGGGGTTGTAAAATACAAATTTTTGAGTACTGAAATATACATTGACCTTTGTGCAATTCTCTGCATCTGTGCTAATGTGAATTATTTGCTTAGTTTTCTAAGTATGTGGGATGTGAGCACTGTTCAGCAATACTGTGATGAACATAACAAAGATACCTTAGTGCAAGCCCTTCTGTATTGTAATAAAGTCTTAGAAAATATGTTCATTTTTAATTGTTTCATTTCTGAGATAATGCCTGCCCAAGGCAAGAGAGAATTGAGTATGTATTTCTCTGGTGTGAGAAAACATTTATTCAAAATATATGCAAATGAACCAAACATTCTCATAAACAGCAGTACTGAGCTGATAGTTAATGACAGTAAAAGCTGATAACTTAGTGATGAAGAAACAAAATACCATGGCTAATTAATAGGCTTTAAAACTTTCAGGAGAACTGGATGTCTCAAAGAAAAAAAATCTTAACTCTTACAAAACCATTTATTGGGCTTGTTTTTATTTCGTGAGGCAGAAAAGGGTCCTGACAAAAGGGACACACAACAGGTTATGACAGCTACCTAATGCATTCTATCTCCTGTACAGGAGTTCCTGCTTCCAGGAGAATATATTTGAATGATCTGATTGTGAGGCAAAAATTTTCTGACCCAATAAGAGACCAGCATCTCTTCAGGGAATTAGTTATGCTGACCATGCAGATGCAACATGGAAGAGGAAGCAATATTGTAGTTGGAATCAAATGGATGGGAAAATCACCTGAGTGTAGTTTGACCATATGGTGAGTTGACCTTGGCTGGACATGAGATGGCCACAGAGCTGCTATATCACTCCCCTCTTCAACCGGATGGGGTGGGGAGAAAATAAAATGGAAAAACTTGTGGATTAAGATAAAGGCTGTTTCATAAAGCAAAAGAAAAGGCCCTGCAAAATAACAAAGGAAAAGATCTTATTTTCTACTTCTTATCAGCAGGTGAGGTCCAGCCACTTCCTGGGTTGTTGGTTTTCAGTACATGTAGCAGTTGCTCCTGAAGACAAACATCCTAAATAATTAATGCCAATCCTTCTTCCTCTTTCTTCCTCTTAGCTTTCACTGCTGAGCAGACTCCATATGGTACGGAATGTCCCTTTGATCAATTTAAGTCAGCTGTCCTGGCCCTGTCTGCTTCTAAGATCTTGCCCACCCCCAGCCTGCTGGTGTGTGTATGTGTAATGTTGGAGAGTCAGTGCTGATGGTGTTCCAGCACTGCTTGATGGTAGCCAAAATATTGGTGTCTTATCAACATCCTTCCAGCTACCAGTACAAAGCACAGCACTGTAGGGGGTGCTATGGGGAAAATTAATTCCATGTCAGCCAGACCCAATATGGATGCACAAACATGTTTAGTGAGAGAAACGAGATAGGAGAGCAGTGGCCCTTAAGAAAGGAGAAATCCACAGTTAGGGGCGCTAGAGTCTCTTTTGAAGAGGAAGCATATGTGTTTCAATAGAGTTTATTCTATAAAAGGGAAAAATCATTGTGGAAAATTATCTAAGGTGATCAAGTTTGCAGTCACTATTATCTTCCTCCTCTTTGCTAGGAAAAAGTCCAGGGGATAGTTGTTATTTACCTGATTTCTTAGTTACATGAATGAAGTAATGTTGTGTGTGATCTTTAAGTCTTAAAAAAGCAGAGATATCACTGCTGTCAAATCACACTGAAGTGTTTACTTAGCGGAGCCAACAGGCTGTCCAGATAGGTTCAAAATTAACAGGCTTGGAGAAACACTAAAAGACAAAGTGCTACCAGAAAGAAACAGTTGAATGGAAAGTGGTAGTTTTACACAGGAATGTTCCAGGAGTAAATGAGGTCTAAAGAAAAAATAACAAAATATCAGTGCAGCTTCACAACAGCCTACACCTTCCTCTTGCTCCTATATGATCACAGCAGGGAACAGAGAGCTCCAAAACTGCTGAGAGCTGAAATAGCTTCTGCTCAATCAATTCATACAGGTCTTGCCTCTTATTTTAATTTAGCGGAGGTGAGTGAGCTGAAGAGGTTTTAACACTCTGAATGATAATTAGCAAGGGATGATTCTCAAAAGGTTTGGAGTTTCATTGCTTGGAACTTATCAGACCCTATTTAGTCATAGCATCTCAACTAAAAGACCCATGAGAACAAGTTCCTGCAAAGATTTCTTCTGCTTCCTGGTTCACCTAGATTGAAAATACCACAAAAACCTACTTTTCTTACTTTAGTTGAAACACTGCAAGGAAGATTATTGATAGTAGTCATTAAAAGGGACAGGTGTTTTTTCTGGCTGTTGTAACAGCTGGCAGCATAATTCAATCCGATTAATATGTAAGGATTCACATATGGGTGGGAATTTTATGGATGGCTGGAACAAGTGACAACATTTAACAAATTACCTAAAATAGGTCTCAGGGTGTTTCTGTTTCTACCCCAGAAAAATGAGGGTTCTACAAGCTTATCTGTGTTTTGAGATTGACTTTCATGCATGTTCACATTTGCTGTATTTCTTTACAAGCAAGTGGTACTTTGGAATTTTGCAATTCTTTTATATCAGTGTCAAAACCCCCTCATTTTTTTCTAATTAAAAACATTCTCAGAGTTTGAAACTGTCAAAAAACATACCAAAACAAAGAAATCAGTAACAGCATTGTAATTGCTGTCAAAACCCAAATATTTATTTTAGAAAATGACCAAAATTACTTCTTTTTCAGAAACACATAGAATGTAAAATTACATATATATTATATATTATCCTTAGAAAGACCAATCAAATGACTTACGAAATTAAAGCAGAGAATCTCTTGAATGAGCAGCATGAAAGGTATTTCAGTGAGAGAGAATGGAGGAACAACCAAAGCCAGTAAATTTTTTCTGTCATGTGTTTCTGTGAAAGAACAGAACTAAAAAGCTCTCCACAGAGAATTTTCTAAATATGAGAAACTTACTGTATCACACCTACTTTTGTTGTAATGCCCACAAAACATCACACTGATGTCTATTTCCAGGTCATAGCGATCTCTCTCTGAGTGCTCACCCAGGAAGAAACAGGAAATAAGCTTATTTTCCTTTGCCTTGGCTTTGCACACGTAAGCATTGTTTTAACCTTTAAAACTTCTGCACTCCTGGGGTCTGAGGTTTGCAGCTTTTTAAGCCTTTCCTCTAGGATACTATAAACACACTTGAAAAAGTGACATGCACTGCATGTGGGGAAGCATAAGTTATACCTTACCACCCCTGAGAGTGAAAAGCAGCTGCTGTAGGCAAATATTTATATGCACCTGAGCGGCTTCTCATTTAGGGACCTCTCCAAGTGAAGTGTGAAGCTTGGATAAGCACTCTCAACACAAATCCAGGTTTTTTTACTTTTGGCTGGATTTACTTCTCCAGCTGCAGAACAAACTGTTTGGTTATAAATGTTGGCCATTAACTATGGCACTTAGCACAAGGAGGATTGCACTCATATAACAATATAAAAGAGAAACTGCTGCACCTCTCCTATGTGGCATCTCCATGAGCCATTAAGAACAGAGAGGAATTCTGCATTTAACCTCAAGGACACAGAGATTGCTTGATTTGTATCTGAACCTTCACTACCTCTGAACTCTTATTGGTTTATGCCATGTAGTATCAAAATAAATAGACATTGTTCTGCCATAAGAGATTTTGAACTTAGCCTGTACTAAAAGAGAAACATCTTCAAATTCAGGCAAGCAGTAACCTGAAACAAGATGAAAGCCATATATTTACCCTTACTTGGCCAGTTCAGTGTTTTCTGAGTGCCATCTACCCAATTTATTAATTTATTTTCTTATAAAGTAGGCTTTGATTAATTCTTTCCAGGGAGGATTGTTTAAGTTTATTAATGTAACTCTTTATGGCCATCTTTTGTGAACATAAATTGTAAAAATCAACATCAAAAATAAAATCTGAATTTCACAAACCTTTTTCTCTGCCAGATGAGGTGTTTAATCACAAAAATCATGTATAAATGCTGCAGTGGCAGACTTCCTATTAATGAGCTAAACTGAAAAATAAATCACACAATCCTGGAGCAACAAATATTGGGACAAAAAAAAATTGCTTTGAAAGACTAGAATATTTAGTTTCATTCAATATGGACTTCCCTTATTTTAAATTTTTTTAGAGAAAATGTAGATAAATTAAGTTAAAATTAAGATTATCCATGAATTAGATGTTTACATTAAGCTACAGAACTTTCTGAAGCTTCTTTCATTATCACTTTAACAATCATAGAAAAAAAAAGGTAACTGTAATTCACAAATGTTTTGGCTGATCGGTTTCTCAATTTGTCGTATAATATACATGCAATCAAAAATATCAGTTCTACCTGAAAAATACTTTGATGTTAAGATTGCTTTACACTGGCAGATGTGCCAAGAGTAAGCTGAAAGGAAGAATATTGAATTTTGCACGGTGTAACTCCAGGTTCCTTATTGTTCACCCTGCCTCCCAGGTGCAGATGAGGCCTCTGTGAGAAATCCTGGGTCTGCTCACAAACAATTCAGTTACTCACAGACTTGTCATAAAAGCAGGTGCTCCAATTACATCTACAAGCTTCTACTTCAAATTTAAGACTGACATAGCCAATGTTTATAATTATCTTATAACTTAAGAAAAAACTATATTCTGGAGCGTAATGAAAAAAAAAAAAAGATACCAAAGATATCTTAATAACATGAAAGATTTTATGAGTTCAGACAAGAGTAAAACATCTCTCCCTTTTGGGTCACATTACAAAAAATGTTTACTAAAATGTTTTTTTAGTTGATAGTATTTTTCATTATTTGTTGTATACTCATCAGAACAAGAAGGATCATTTATGAATTATAACAGCTAGCCAAATTAAAATAATTTGCAAATACCTTAATTTTAAATATAGTAGGAATTTTTTAATAACCAAAATGATTTTAAAGTTCACTAAAATTTCCCTCTTTCAGAAATGTTATTTTAAGATGATGATTATGATGATTATTTTTACTATAAGAAGTAATAATGGAAAAAAAAACCCCTTTTAATTTAAAAAAAATCATTACATCTCTCTGCTTACCTGTGCATTTATTATTAGAGAGGAATTGATTAGTCTGTGTTACTGACAGCTAAACAGAAAATTTGTAATAATACATTCATTAAAATACCGAGCAAGACAGCATAAATGGCTAGGTTGAACAATTCAGTTTTCTGACCTTGGTAAACTGTACACAGATTTATCAAGGTAAAAATAAAAAACATAAACATATTGACTAAAATTATTAGAACTCTGAGTCATATTTACTGCAGCAATAACTCTGATTTTGTGTTGTAGATGGTCTGTTACCGTCATAGGTGACTGAGGTTTCAGGTTAAAAAACTGAATCAAAAACTCAATATTCACTGAGATGAATATCCCATAATTTCTCTTCTCTGAAGTATTTCGTAAAGCCCTGTGGTACTACTACATAATATGTAAATCAGATTAATATAGGATCACAGTCTCCAGCACTGTCAGTACAGTAGTTCCCTGCAGTATTAAAGTCCACAAAACCTGATTTTTAATATATCATGAACAATGAAGAAAATACATGTTGCAGGCAAAAATAGCTACACCTTTTGGAAGGACTACCAACCAGATGCTTTCATTTCTAGGTTGGCAACCATGGGGATGCAAAAAAAAAAAAGGGAGGTGTTAGTCCTGGGACTTTACACCTAGGATTTTCAGTAATAAATTTTGCTGTTAGTGGTACACATAAGGTTTTCAAGAAGTTTTTGCCATTGAAAAGCAATGTTTAACTCCTACTTTAAGTTTTGCCTTGTACATGCTCATTTACAGGCAAAAGTACCTGTGGTGGGAGGGGTTTTGTATTACAATTGCTTTGTTTGGTAACACCTCTTACAAAAGCAGCATTTTATAACTTGCCTTATTGAATCGCACTGTTAGAAAAGGTTTTACTTTTTTTCTACTGGGTTGAATCACTTTACTTTGTACCATTTTATCTATGGTTCTCTGGAGCACAGACAGGGTATGTCAGGCAGCTCACAGGGTTCCTCCATCAGGGGCAGAAATCACCTATTTCCTTTTTGCAAGTCTATATGCTAAGTAGAAGTATGGTTTGGATCATTTCTGTGTTACATTTTTCTTTGTATGCCGTAGAGAAATTTGTCTCGGGATTCATTTCCACTGGAAGAAAATCAAAACCAGGCTTTTGTGAAGAATGGAGGTGTGAGACCTTGCCCAGAGAGATTAGAGCTGCCACCAAAAGAGCAAGTGGTACATGTCAAAACTCAAAGGTGAAGTACACTAGTTAGGTTGTCAGCATCCCCTTGTCTTGGCTTTAGTTTTTCTGGCTGTTTGAAGAAAACAGAATCACAAATTAGAGACAGATTTCTAGGGAAAATTTGAGAAATTAATTACACTAATCTTCTGAGATACAAGAAATAATGATTTTCATACAAGTTTTATGAAAAAGAATTTCAAGTTATTTACCTCAAAGGCACTGGCATGCTTTCAAAATCAAATCAACACAGCACAGACAGAAACATATTGGAAATCATCAGACATGATTTTGGCAATTTTGAAGAATTTTATTTTAGTAGATGTTGAACTAAACCTTTTGTGTTCCTCAAATGACAATTACTGCTTTAGCAAAGCCAGCATTAGTCCTTATTAGTAAGGATTCATTTCCTTAGTTAATTCTGCCAAGGTGAATAAAGGTATCAGAATCAGTCTGCTGATTGAAATATCATCTTTTTCATTGTAATACAATTTTTTTTTCGACACAAGGTTAAGAGAGAAAACTGTGCTGATTACAACTTCTGTTCTATTTATGCATACATGTATACACCCCATCATTATTGCAACTTGTTTTTTTGTGGTTAAAGATATTTTAGCCTGGAGTAACTGAAGGAATCAGTTGAGTTGTACAAGTTCCATGTTGTGCAAATTATTATTTTTTTAAATTGAATTAATTGGTGATCAGAGCCTGGGGCTTGGTTTTTTGACTGACATATGTTTTTTTAAATACAGAGTTCTTTAAAAGAAATAGCAATTTCTGCTAGATCCTATTACACATTGAACAAGTTGTGTTGATTGTAAGAGGTATTGCAATCTAACCAGTTTGACCATGCAGTACATACAAAACAATGGATGAAAGGAGTTCTATGAATCAAAACGAAAAAGCTATGCACCTTTAGGAGACTTCAGAACTGATAGTAATTTTCTGGTAAAGCCACTGTCATTAGGTCAGACTAGCTGACAGTAACAATTTCTCTGTCATGAAGTTTATTTCTGTATTGAGAACCTGCTTTCACAGGGGATCCTGCAGCATAGGGAAAAGTGAGGAGAAGATTACATTTTGGGCACAGATTGCTTTGTGAGCTAAAGCACTGTATCCAAGCACCAGGGGAATGGGTCGAGATTTCCAGTCTACTGAACACTGTCTACTCTGTATACATGGGGATCATGTGCTTTGGGTGACCCTCTCTCCCTTAAGGTTGTCTTTGTCATCCACTCAAAGCAGATTAACTTTGTTGACCTGTTTTTTCAGAGGGGCTCTATGCAGGTATAGCATTGCTGCTCTTTTAGGATTACTGCACATAAATACATGACAAATTTGCATGTATTTGTTTGTAATTTTTTGGTGAAAAGCTTTTCAGCTAGGGCAGAGAATAAAGACTTTTTTAAACTTTTCTCCTTCTTAATTTGAGACATTCAGTTGACCTTGAAAAGTTGTAGCTTCTCTTCTGTGTATTGGGAATAACACTGACTTCCTAGGATAAGATGGTAATGTCAGAAATTACAGCCTCATAAAACCCTTAATTCTCATCATAAAAATAATATATAAAGTAGAGAACTATGAGGGTGCCTTACATATTGCACTGTCAGGTTTAGGAGTACTACAATAAAATTTACAATGCCTTTTTATTTGATAGTCGGTAAGAAAGAAAGAAAATCTGGCTTAAAAATTGCCGTGCTATAAACAAGTGAGCTTTTCTAGGGGTGGAGGAGGGGAACCAGGGAGCTTGAAATGCTGGGCTTTGGGGCTTTTGCTACATCTTTAAAACAATGTTGCTGAGAATCCCAGATGTTCACTCCAGGTGAAGTTTTAAGTACACAATAGGCTAAAATTTTGAGATTCTGCTCATTATGAGCCAAATGCTTTTCTTAGAGTATTTGAGGATACAGATAACACAAATAACTTCAGGACCTTCTGAGACCACAACCAGAGAGGACCCAAGAGATGTTTTGGGCAGGAGGCAACAGATTAAATCCCAAGTATGTTATGGCCTAGGGGAATTTTCCTACTGATAGTAATGAAGGCAAGGTTTTATCCAGTTTCTCTAGGAAACTTTCTTCATCTTGTTTTCTGAGCAGTAGTAAACATCTTCTTTGTTACCACTTTCCATTCTGACTATGATTTTTCTTTCATGGTTAAAAGTCTAACGTGCCTCTCTATGCCCAAAATACAGAAGATATTAGTTTGTTCCAGCTCCCATCTGTAGGAACTGCCTTTCTAGCTTGAAAAAGAAAGGTCATATTTCTTCTTCCAAATAGTGTCTGAAATGATGGTTGCTGTAAAATGACAAATATGTCATATATGACTTAGAAACAAGTCTAAATATATCCATTTTTCAACCTGGAGACCAGAATATAACAAATTTCAGCTTCAGTATTTTCCTAAAAGCCTCACTAAAGATGTTTTGTGCGCAGGATGTTGTATAAAAACTTATAAACAGGGGTACAGTATATAGAATATAGAAAGATATAGAAAGCAAACATAAATACAAACATTCAAGGTCAAAAATAAGGGACATACACAGAGGTGTTTTAAGAATAAATGAGAACAATTTTTCTTTCCATTTTAGTCACTCATCTTCAACTGACTATTTTGCCCAGGAGGGACAGGCTTAGTCATGTTGCACTTTGCACAGCATGCTGGCCACCAGAAACTCCTGAAAGGTTAGGCATCTTGCAGAAGCACTTTTTATTCTGACCTAGCTAGTGGCAGACTTTTATTCTGTGACTTTGTTATGGAATTCAGTGACTAGAAGAAAATATATGTAGGTTAGGGATCACATGCCATCTTTAGAATAGAGACTGAAATGCTGTATTACTTGAGTGATTTTGAAAGCTATCATTCATATTTGTTTACTTGCAAAACTGTGGCTCATAGAAATAGCTCTATTTATTCTTCAGAGATTCACAGTGCTCTGGTAAATGTTTTCATACATGGCTAAACTTTCCTACATCATTATGTGGGCAAAAAGTAAGTCTATCAAAAATTAAAAACAACCAGTTGTTCTGGAAGGTGGCAGATGCTGAATATTTCACAGATGCCTTCCTCTCATTTGTTTGGTTTCACCACTTACATGGAGATAACTGAAACACATTTTCTAAGCCTTGGCAGTGCGCTTGATCAGCACTCTGGTGGCAGGTGAGTTTCAGCGTAACTGTGTCCAACAGGTGTGAAAGGGCAGAATGGGGCTTTCGTTGGAGTGTTTTATGGATGTCTGCTAATTGCATTATGCTTCCCCCAGCACTCGCACAGGAATCTCACACACTTGTCATCTCTACAAGGTGTGGTAAGTGTTGGGAGATCTACTGTCTGATCTCTTCCATTGGCACAGCCTGATAGATAGTTCACCCATTTGGTTCCCATATCTAACAGGCAGCTATCACACTGTGGTGGAGTATGCATCCTCTGTCTTTACTTATACCTATCATATTTCTTTTATTTTTAAAGAAGAAAATACTAATTACTTCAGTTTGTATTTATTACACTAAGAAGGATAATTTTCACTTTTTTGTAAGGACTAGAATTTCAATAATTTCTTTTTACCTCTAGTAGGTTAAAAATGGCTTATAGAAGGGATTTAATCAAGAAATTCTGCCTATCCCTGTGAATTACTGGTATGCTATTTGGTTAAAGTTCTTAAGCTTTTAGAGTAATTGAAATGTTAGGTTGAATCTTAGAAATAATTAACTACTGATATTTTTAGAAAGTAAATTAAAGCTTTTCTACTTTTCAGTAGATGAGCCTTCTAAATTTCCTTTAAGATATGTGTGCAGTGTCACCTTTAGAGAGCATCCTCAGCAATGTCAGCCTCCTGGACCTCCTTCACAATATTATTTTGAATGCAACATGTGAAAAAAACAAGTCCTGGCATAATTTTAGGTGACAACATTCTTCCATATAGTTGTTTTGCTTAAGCACAACAAGGTGCACAACTTTACTGTGTAAATATCTGAGCCATGCAGCATGTGAGGCAACAATATTTTATATCAGCTACATTGTCTCGAGGCAGATATTAAAGCTTACTGATTTTCTTTGGTCAAGCACAGTACTAAAATTAACATCTGAAAATTCAAAACATATATTAATATAAGCCTCTCAATGGAAAGGTAATCTCAAAGAAAAGCATCCCTAAATATTGTTAACTTTTCAGTTACAGCTATTGGAAACACTGAAACGCTGAGATATCAGCGTATAGAACTATAGCTGTTGTTTCATCAAAATAAATGAAATCAAAAAAGATTGAGAGAAAATAAAGCATATTATTAACTTAGAAATTCTTTCCAGCTAAAACAAGAGGTACTGCAGTCAGCAGCAGCTGCTGTAAAGTAGCTACTTCAAAGAGGTAGCTACTTGATTTTAGAAAAGTTAAAAGCCCACCCTGCAAAAAGCGTGCTCAGAAAATATGTATTTATTATAGTAACTTCCTGTGAAAAGGTCAGAAATTTAGGAATCATGAAATGTAAAGGCAACATTTTTATATTACTTTTATGTTAGATGTTATGTTAGCCTGCTTTGTCAGCTAGAGAAACTTAAAAATAATCACATTTTTCTTGGAATTAATTTACAGGAAAAGGAATAGAAAGACAGCTTTGCATTGACTGAATACTTATGCTTCTTTAGTCCTGTTGAATTATTTTGTTAATACTGTTGTTGAATGGTAAGGTTGTTCTGCAAGTCAAGAAAATAAAAACACCGTCACTGTATTTTATAAGAAACACGCCTTTTTTCTTGTTGCAAATATCTAGTCTGAATATTTGTAGTACTAGCAAATTCCCTCTGTCTTTCAAAAATGACCACATTTTGGGCTATGCCTGTGATAGATCCACACTGAAATATATTGGTTGGGTACCGAGAGGGGTAACTGCTCCAGGATGAAGACCCCCCCACAGCATCTGAGCTGTGTCCCATTCACACAACATGATTTCTTCCTCATGAGGCCTGCAATGAAAACAGATAAACCACAAAGCATTTTTAGTCTCTTTACTTTGCCATAAAACAAGGCTTATTTCTTTTCTTTGGCCATCTATGTGAATTTCACCCTCCTAGGATCATTATCAGAGAGTATCCCTGTTAGCTCTGCCCCTCTGAACTCCTCTTTAGAGCTCAATTCAAACTAAGAGAGTAGCAAAAAAAATTTCCAATCATCCTAGATGACAACATCCTGCCATATGAGGAAGTTTGATCTAAAACGGAACATACTGGCTTACTGGAAAGAAAGCACAGGCAATGAATTATTCAGGATTTCTAGTCAACAACCTTTTACATTGTGTTCTATCCCAGGATAAATGGTTCCGACTCAAATACTATATTTGTCATCAGTAAACTAAACCTGCTGCCCAAATCCCACGCTGACAGTGTTAAACTGCTTGTATATTGCTATGGCTGTCATTTAAGGCAGCTAAAGCACAATTCAGAGCAGGGCTGTCCCCGTGTTCCTGACTCATCCCCTTGTGTTTTCACTTTTCATGAACTCAGAAAACTGGCAATGCCAGAAGAGTTACTGGGGCTGCAACAACACCTGGGCATAGGGGATTCCATTGAGACAAAGAGTACTAGTGATGCCACGTGAACTCTGGGCTTCTTTTATTTGTGCATCATTTAAAACATTACTGCAGTCTTTTATTTCAATGAGATTATTTTAGAAAAGTAAATCCCTTGGCCAGGGATTGCAGATTGTAAAGAGATTAGTCTATTTCCCTGATGTGATACTTCAGATGAGTCCATTAGACTTGAACCAGCAGGAAATTAACTCACTATTATTGCTACATATACTGGTTTTGTGTTTTTTTCTTATTTCTTCAGTGTGTTGAATAGAGTATTTACAAAACAAAACAAAACAAAAAAATGAGTAAGATAATATCAACACAAAGGACCCTGACAGTTTTGTCCCCCAAACATCTTTGAAATACGTAAGAGAGTATTTAGAGGGAGCTTATGGGGACATGGGTGTCGTTCCACTAAGTTAAATAAGGACTGACTTAAAGCAGATCAAATTGGGATGTTTGATTCAGACTAACAATCCTAAAAACACTGACCCATTCAAGTGTGCTACTAAATCTGCCATGTCTTGAAATCAGATATTTTTGGGGGTCAACCAAGCCAAATTTTTCTTCTAACTGTTAATAAAAATGATGTTATAGGCAGATGTAAAATAAGATCAAAGTGCTTGTCCTCTTATAAAAAATAATGATCTTATCACATTGTTGGTCCCTACATTTGGCAGTGCTTAAATTTCTATTCCTTTTTTGAAATGCTCTTCTCTATGAATTCCTTCATTCAGAATCAAGCACCCTTCATATCTTAATAGATGTTTTCTGTTTGCGTCAGGTTTTTTTTTATTTTAAAAATATTTATAGATGGATGTACTTTTGGAGCCGAGTTACTGCACCAATCAGTTTTTAGCATATATATACTCATCTCAGACACTTCGGTTGTTACTGGGGTAAAAAAACCCAACACCTATTGAGACAAAATCCAAATTTATTATCTTACCATGTTGTGGCATCAGTCATACGTCGGTTTCTGTGGTGTGAATTATTAGAGCTGGAGAGAACTCTGATCTTTTTCTTGTGTGATGGAATCCCATATGCCTTTATCATTTCCACAAGGTGCTGATTATACTGTCAGTGATTCTTTGTAATGGCTATGTTGCTGCTTCTTTTTCTCAGAAGCGTTTCTATTCTATAGATGACTTTGCATTTTGAGAACTTGTATCTGACTTTTGAAAACACCTGTTTATAGATACGGAAATTAATCTCAATTTTACTGATAAAAATTTCTCATTATTCTTCTGAAACATCCCATACAATATTATTATTAAAAAATCCATAAAGAATAAAATGCTCAGGTGCATATTATACAATGTGAAAAATACAATGTGAAATTAATCTGTTTGAAATAGGAAAATATCCATGCCTATCTATTCAAAAACAATGAAATCAGATTTCCAATAATTAGGACGTGAATATTAGGAAATGCCAGTGTTGATTCTGATTTATCTCTATGTACGTGTTGCTCTAATTATAGCAGGATTGTACTTGATAAAAATATTTTATAAATATCAGCCAGTCTTCCATGTGCTGGTACCCCATGTCAGCAAACACGGAGGCAGCAGATACGGACCAGATGGCCCAACTAGGAATGTGTTGTTTACATAAATTTGTGCGGTTTCATTGTGTGTTGTGAATGTGTAAACCTGGTCCGCATTCCTGCAAGTGACAGTTATCCATTTTTGTCTAATTTTTAGTAGCTCATTTGCACTGTTGGTAGTAGTTTCAGGCTTGAGACTGTTATTAACATGATCAGTTCCATCATTGTAGGAATACAAATTAGTTGCATTTTGCAAACTTTTCTCCAAACTTGAAAAAGTAGCTTTGCTAATCAAAGCAAATATCTGTTCTTGATGTATACTGCAAACTCAGTATGAAACTAAGACATGATCTAGATGACACAATGGTTTCCTGGTTTAGTTCTCATCATAGAATTACAAGCACAGAAATGTTGAGGCTGGAAGGTACCTTTAGGGACTGCTTAGCACAATGGTGCTGCTCAAGTAGGATCAGCTAAAGCAGTTTGCCCAGTACTGCGTCCAGTACTGCGTTTTAAATATCCATGGATGGAAGCTCCACAACTTGAAATGACAACCTGTTCTAGAGTTTGACCACTCCCAAAGTAAAACAGTTGTCTCTTATATTTAAGTGATTTTTTTTTGTATTGCAAATTGTGCCCCTTGCTATTTGTCTTTTCAATGCACACCACTCAAGAGTCTGAATGCCTCTTACTAATTTTCTCCTGGTAGTTATTTATACTTTGTATATTTTATATAAATACATTGGTAAGATTCCCCTGAGCTTTCTCTTCTCTAGGATGAACAGTCCTGCTTCTCTCAGACTCTCATATGACTGATGCTCCAAGGTCTTGATCATCTTCATGGCCCGTTTTGTTGGATTTGCTCCAGTATTTTCATGTATCTCTCTGTCTTTTGTACTGGGGAGACAAGAACTGGACCCAACACTGCAGATAGGTCTCCCTAGGTCTGAGTAGAGGGGAAGGATAACCTCTTTCAACTTGCTGGCAATGCCTTTTTTAACGCAGTTCAGTAAACTGTTGGTCATCTTTTCTGCAGGACACATTGCTACACATTGCTGACTCATAGTCAACTTGTAGTTCACCAGGATAGCAGACCTTTTTCTATTAATCTGTTTTCCATCCAGTCAGATGCAGGCCAGCATACAACCTGTGTTTATTTCTTTCCAATCTATACTCACTGGGACTGTGAATGAGAAGTTCACTCCAGTAGTTTGTAAAAGGCCTCCTCTACTTCTTCTGGATCAGACAGCGAGTAGAAGCACATCCCAATATCACCATGTTGTTCCTGCTTCTTTTGATCCACACAATTTCAACTAGCTTCTTTCATGTCCAGACCCACATGTGCTGTGACTTGCAGGGATAAAAGTTTTCCTTAATGACTTCTTGCTTTCCTGCACAACTTCTTCATTCTGTAGACACTTCTGCCATGACATTGGATGGGAGTAGGACCATCTCTTCTTTAATTTCTGGGTCGTTCATCAGAAAAGGAAAGTACCATTTCAAACTGTAAAGAATCTCAGTAGTCATCAGTCAGGTTAGGGGTTTCTTAACTGCTGTCAGCAGTGGTATTGTATCTTCTGTTTGGTGTACCTTAACATTTGGAAGAGAACTGTTTCAACTGTTTTAGTCTTTGTCTCAGTGAGACACAATACAGTAATAGATCCTGCTGTTTATTTGTGTTTCTTGTCTTTGTTCCTTTTTTATTATTAATATTGAGTTATTTCCTCTGCCTGCAATTTGTGAGCTTTAATTAATTGGCATGAGATTGGTTTTGTGTGACCTGTAAAATATTTTATCAGTAACTTGTTTGCACTTTGTGCATCCAATTACAATATCTAGATTTTAGGTAACCATAATTAGCTTTATATACTAATGATAAGATTGCAAGTTTAAAGGAAATGCACAACTGAATTCTAAAACTATGTGATTAATTAGAGATTTTAAAATTAAGTTCGTTTTACATTTTGGCAAAACAGGGCACAGTATAATATCTTCATATCAAGGGAATATTCTTTACTAGTAATTAACAAAAATTAAATGTCCCTCACTTGCAGGCTTCAAGAATGAAAATGAGGCACAATTATAAACAATTTCATGCACCTAGCAAGAGCGATAACTTCTTGTAAGTAAGAGCTTGACTGGGCTGGGAACAGGTTACATTCTCTTCTTTTCTAGCAGCTGCCCTTCTTATTTACTTACCAGGAGTCATTTCGTAAATTGGTTTTATAGCTCTAACAAATAATTTGCACATCCACTGCAACAATCACACAAGGAGGATGTCTTGCATCTAAGGCAGTTTCTGAAAACATGTAAACTTTTACTGACGTATTGATGAGAATCCCTTTATCCTTACCTTACAGTGAACTGATCCAGTGATTGTTTAGAGTAATACCCTAGACAGCCTAGGCAGGCTGCTCCAACTTAGGTGTAAAGCAGTGTGAAAGTAAAGAACACAGTAATTTAGCAATTCAGAGATGCTGTGTGGAATCCTGTGTGATAAGGGGATAGGTGAAATTGCTCCAGGATACTAATGCTGATGGCTAAGGCTCTGTACACGCTTTTTTTTTTGTCTCAAGCACAGCATTTGAGCTGGTGATACTTAGTGGCTGCCTGCAGGCTTTCCAGAACTTCATGTTCTCTGGAGAATTGTCCTAAAAGTAAGTTCCTCTCTTTGCACAGAACATGAACATTTTAGCCTGTTTCCTGACTTTTTCATTTTCCACCAAAGTGTATAGTCTGAATCTTACCCTTTGGCAACAAGGAATCAGGCAATTGCCTTGGACTGCACAGCTGATTGATTGAGTGATGTGAGGAAGTGAGTATTTTTGAGCAGCTTCCCCCTTGACATAAGTGAAAGTGCAAAGGAAAGAATGAGGACAGCACTTATTCTTGCACAGGCAGTGGTTAATCATGTTCCAGGAACAACACCCATCTCTGGATGCCTGACTAAAGAAAAATGTGTCTGACATATGCGGTGACCATGCTGAAACTGGGCCACTGTGCCAAGAGGAATTAAAGGCCCATCAGGCAGAAACAGAGCCCAGGAGATGTGGAGGCCATATCTCCAAAGCAACCAAAGTATTCCATGGAAAGAGGGTAGTAATGAGATCAGAATATATGTAGCTGCCTAAGGTGATTTATGTGGACAATTTTGCTGTCAGGGTTTGGGTGACCACAACAGTAAAGGACTTCTGCATTTATCCCCTGGACCTCTGTGCCCAGCCTCAAACTATCTCAAATTTGATGCCATAGTAGGTCATCTTTATCTTATCCTTTACCTCAAGGAATGAGGTAATGGTTTTCTGGTGACACAGTTGAAATAAACAGCATTTTGTGATATTGACCCTTATCATAGTTTCCTCTGAAGGGGGAAATGTCTGGGAGGTAAATGGGGGAAGGAATTTGAAAAAAAAGGGGGGAAAAAAAGAAAGAAGAAAAAGGAATGACATAGACAACCTGCTCATCAATTAAGTTGTTTCAGTCTAATGCTGGCATATTTAAGTATTGCCTGAGGCACGCAGTTGTCTAATTCTTTGCTTTCACTATCTACACTGATTTGTTAGTGCTCCTTATTGATGCTTGATGTTATTGCTCCTTTACATCATCCTGCTATGACTTTGTAGTTTTTTTACAAAAAATCTGCAACTTCTCTCTCTTTCGTCATAATCATCATTGAGCTGTATCTCCCTTTGTGGTTGAAAGAGGAGGAACTTCAGTGTTGGATGGAAGAGGTTTAGAAGAGTGAAGGGATGTTTAATGCAAGCAGGAGCCTGAAGGGGCTACGGGAAGTGAAAGGGTCTATAGTAAGAGGAAAGCTCAGGGTGCAGAACATCAGCAGTAGAATAAATAGGAAAACCCAGGAGGAGACATTCTCCTCCCCCAGGAGAAAGTTTTACTTTTATGGAACCCATAGAAAGGAAAAAATAAAATTAAAAGTGCAGTAAAAAGGAGGATGGCAAAGATCAAAACAATCCAGGACAATGAAACAGGAGAATCATGCAAAGATTAATTAAAAAAAATGGATCTAAAGTATAGTGAAGAAAAGCACAGAGTTTTGCAAGTCCGTTATGCTGATTTGGATTTATTGAGCAGGAGGTCCACACCTATAGACAGCTTTTTTGGCTAACAGCAACAAAATTTTTGGTGTAGTTCATGACCTAGTAAGACAGTTTTCAGCCACATGAAGAAGCATGACCACAGCTGTTTAGCACAAGAAATAGACACTGTAATCCCATGAGCTGCAGTTTCTCCATACAGCTAAACAATATGGTTCCCTTTGGTACAGGAAGACATCTACTTACAAACTAGCCTGCCCCTTTTCCTGGAATATTTCTTCAGTTTCTGTCACATAAGTATTGCTCAGTCAGTAAGTTTTCAGTCATGCTGGTCATTTACGATACTGATTAATCCAGAAAGAGATCACCTTTGAAATATTTACAACAGTATTGATGTGCTGACTTCCTTTTCTTCTTATGACAGACAGAATTCTTCAGAAGCACTTATTATCTCAGCGCTATTTTTAGAGTAATTTTTTTTCAACTTAACTTCAAGGCCTCAAAATGTGCTTGTGTGTCAAATAGGATTTTTATTCAATGCATGTCTGACCACACTGAGAATATGAAGAGGAACTATGAAGTAGCTTATTCAGTCACTGTTCAAGTAGTTTTCCATTTGCATTTTGGAAACCTCAGTCTAAATGCCAATGTCACTAGGCTGCAGGTATTTTAAGACTTTTCTTAAAATTAATGCTTTTCAAAAGTTCATCCAAAATAAGGTCATACCTTAAAAAGCAGCAAAAATCTTCTAAAAGGTTTTCCAAAACTAAACCTGGAAAATAAAAAAGAAAATATATTGAGAACCATTTCACCTTGACCTACATTACTTTGTAAGGATTTTAGAGTTTGTGAAGGAACCCATAATACAAAAAAAGAAAAAAACCCAAAAAGAACCCCCCCCCCCCAAAGAAAACCCTCGTAGGCCCTCAGGAGCCAAGGAGGGTGAGAGAAGAAAAGAAAAAAAAACCAAACCAAACCAGGGTAACCTTCAGAAGACATTCAGCAGAACCTGACAAAGTTTTGATTGAAGAAAGATTGATTCTCTAAAGTTTGAATGGTCAGACATGCACTGAATTTGCTGAGGTTCATTGCTATACCCTAGAAAGTATTTTCAGCTCTTCTATCCTAATGAGCTTATTAGTAAAAGGCTGAAAGGATCACAGATTGTCTATCAAATAAGATTGTCAGTCACACGCTGTTAGCAGCTCTGCTGTGATTTATATACCATGATTACAGAAGAGAGAGGTATGAAAAAATGAGCCTTATTGTGTTCTGTGACCAGTGTGGTGGCACAAAATACAATGTACAACATTGTGCTTAGGGGGTGGGAAGGAGCATGTTCTGGATGAGGAAGCCATAGAAAATTAAATAGAAAGGTACCTTTCCCCTCTTGTTTCCTCCAGTGATAATTATATTGCATAGAAGAAATTGAATTACCTGCAGCAGTAATAGCTATGGGTGAAAAATATGCTATTATACGTGATTTAAAAGTGGGGGACACACTCAACACAGGGAGGGGAAAGCTCAACCTCAGCTCAGCTGCTGTTAGCAACTACACTCCCTGTACTCAATGTACCTAGACGCAACTGGTTGTCAGTGCAGTTCTACATCCGACAGAGACCTTTGTTTCATATTTTTGATTGATTTTGTATGTAGCAGCACGAAATATTGGTAATTTATAGAAGAATATAAATTAGGGGAAAAAGTTGGGATAATTTGGTTATTACTGAAATATTTTCAAATTGTTAAAAGAGCACGGTGATTTTAATAAAGTGCTTCTCAGTAGACTTGTATCTAAAGGGAATGAAAGTGAGGCTTGCAAAAATTACAGTTTGATTACCAACTAAAGATCCAGGCTGGGCTGAGCTTAGTGGAGCTGAGAGCCATACACACAAGTATAACTTTAGTCAGGGTTGTTGGATAACCCCAAAACACTGTTTGGGGCACAAATTTATCTTGAATTAAAACAATCCCTTCCAGTTCCTCCTGACAGATGTTGCTTTCTCTCCCACACAGTAAGGGCTCCTCTCTTTCCTTGAGGTGACCAAACAGATCTGTCAATGGTTCCCTGTTCACCATTCCTCTTCCCTTGTTGCCTGGCTGATTCCTGTGATAAGGATTGCATTGTAAGTTATCAGTTGCAGTTGTAGTTGAGGTTTTTGGTACACAATGAGAATATGCATCAGTGAAAGCCTTTGGGAGTGACTCAGCTGGCACCCTGCTTATTATAAAGCTCTGCGTAGGCTTTGGTAGAGAACAGTTTATGCTCATCATTTGTGCGTCTGTCCCATCATGGGAATGTTACTATTGACAAGTAAATTAAAATCCAGCCAATAACCTTATTACTGGAGTACTTAAAGTAGATAGCCACTTCGATGAAAGCTGTGTGCATTTCAACTGTTCAGAGAGAAAATTATGTGAGCCAGAAAATTTCAAATCATCAAAGGCAGTCTGTCTGCTTCTCCAACTTTTGAAGGGAAACAAGGCAAATAGGAAGACAGAATAGGTTTTCTTTGTGATCTGCCTGCTCTGCTGTCCACTCCCACTACCTAGTTAAGCACAATACTTTTAATTTAAAACTATGTTCCTGGCTATTTTAAAATTACAGAAAGAGGAACCTTATATTCTCTTCTTAAGAAATAGAATAAGATCAAAAAATTTGGACAATCAAGAAAATAGCTATTTCTGGGAAACACTCTTAAAAAACTAACAGAGTATACCTTACATTTCGGAGAGCTCTTCAGACACATTCACCAAGTATTCATATTCAGTATCTGCTGCATAATAAAAAGCTACCAGTTTGTATGTGATGAAACAGAATGGGTTCATCAGAACCCTGGCTGAAACAGAAAATTTGTATCAAGAAATTCCAAGTGGATGAAAAATATTTCAAGTTAGAATTTAATGTGTATTTAAAGTGTTTTGATGAGATGAACAGAATATGCTTCAGGCCATGCAAAAACATATCGTTGGGAGTTCCTGTTTTACATATCAAATATGTGTTTAATGTTGTGCTATCCTGCTGTCAAGACAAACGGTCATTACTTGTTATTTGTCTCCATAGCTCTCTTACTAAGAGTTTGTTTTGTTTTGGGTTTTTTTGTGTTGATTCGCATGGAACATTTATCACAGTCAGGACTTCATGGTTCAGCTCCTCTTTTTTAAACAAAAAGGAAAGAAGAGCATACATTATAGGAATGCAAAATTTCATAACCTTGTCTTAGAAAGCTAGGCATTTAAAATCTGCTCCAGGATTACTACTTATGTAGATAAAGCACATAGACTTAGTAGAGATCAAAACAGTTAACAGAGAAATAAAAATAATTCACAGTATACCATCTTGCCAAGCTTTGCATATCAAATAAATGTATTCATTAAAGCTATAATTAATGATTATTTTTATCTTTATACTCGTGGCATAAAAGCCACTATGTCTGACCCAGATCCCATTATAACCAGTATTTGAAAACAGGACACATTTATGAGTTAAGATTGGAACAGAACAGGACAGCCAAACATATGCTAAAGGCAGGAATAAGGCACAAGACAGGTCAGGATTCACACAAAACAAATACATAAATTGGTTAACTAATTGGTGTGTTGTCAAAAGTGGTGAGGATGTGGTTTATCAGGCCAGATGACATGGCTTTTATGCATCACAGTAAAAATGAGATATTATCTCCTTGAAGGTGGTAGTTTCATTAGTGACATCTACTTTCAGATTACTTTTGAACTGAAGATTCCATCATGAAATTTTTGGAAAATATATTTTAAGAGGACATATTGACAAATCAGTACTGCATTTATAATAACATCAGCCTTTTTTAATTAAGAAATCTAAAAGATTTCTTGTTTTCATTTCAAATTCATTTGGAAATATGCTATTTAAAATGTTCTGTCTTATCATTGAAAACACAACATGGAACTTAAGGAAGAGGGAGATATTTCTGTGTGAAAGTCCTAAATTCTCCTTTTGGCCCCAAATTAATGTTGTTTATCTCTTGGACTAGCAAGAGACTAGAATTACTTTTTTTTTTTTTTTCTTATTAGCCCCCCCAAAAGATATTCTTGAAAGTGAGACTTGCATTCGAACCAAACCCTTCATCCATTCAGGTCTCAGCACCTTTGATTTTCAGGACATTGGTTGTGTATGTTCTCTACTGTTTTGAGGGGTTCATTTGTTCTGCACTGATTTTTTTTTTTTCTTGTATTATCTATACTTTGATAGAATTTTTCACCTCCTCTCATTTCTGATTATTGGCACATATATGATGTAGATTTTTATTGTGCTGAATTCTTGCATTTCACATTGCTCTCAGTGAGATTTGATGATCAAGAATTCTGCGAATGAAAACATTTTTGACCTTTGCCTCAAAAATCTACGTCCAAGGGAATCCTGCTGCTATTCATTTCCCTTTCTAGAGACTGCATTAAGAGATTTCTCTTTTACGAATAATTGAAGCTTCTTGCCTTTTAGTTTGACTCTGTTGAATTTCTTGAAGCACCATGAGCACATAGGGAGCATTGCTATATAAATCAAATAATAATAATACGTATAAAGAAAAATCACAAAGGGGAAGAAAAAGTCTCAAGCTGTTAAAAACAAATTATACTTAGATATTGGAAAGACCTCCCATGGTTAAAGAATGAGTTATAGTATTAAGAGAAAATATAGCATTCAAGCACCTTTCATTTATTTAACATGATAACAGAAATATTCAAGTGTCTGTAGAACCCAGACTTTGATTGTTTCAATTCACAATAATTTTTGAGAGGAAATGCTTAAAAAAACTTGGTATAGGAAAACAGTACATATAATGACGTTTAGTATGGCATGTCCTGTTTGAATGCTTTTTTTCCTTTGACATCTGTTATCTAATATTGCTTCTGCCTTCGTAGAATGACCGATATTATTTTTCAAGGTCCTTGAGCATATGCTTAACTGTAAACATGTAAGTATATTTGGGCATATGTTGCTTGATTACTTAAAAAAACCCCATTTACTCCAAAGAAAGATTAAATAATTGCATTACGCTGCACAGACAACATGCAATTCTATAAAGGATGCTTGTCTGGGAGTACAGCTAGGAAGAGATAAAACTGGCTGGATGAAGGGTTCCCCAAGAGACACTGAAACAGCTGCCACAAGCATATGCTCTTCTACATGCAGACCAAGTCAGGGTGACTATTTCTGCCACTTCATAGAGAAATGAGGCTGTAGATTTGTTAACTGGACTTCCACTTTTGGTGTTATAGGGTTTCTTGCCTGAGAGATCCTCAAGAGTCACTTCAGCATTAAAAGTACAGTAAATTGCCAATATATTGCACTGAAATATGAGACTGGTGTTTTATTATATATATTAAATTAAGCCTTTGAGACTGACAATTGAGTTTTCAGACCTACTACTTAAAACATATATTGAGGAAAATTTCTGGCCATAAAATGGTATAATCTGGATAGAATAAACAAATGGAAATGAGAACAGAAATAGACACACATAAAAACTAATGTTCACCCAAGAGTAGATGCCATATCTAGTAGGGAGCCGTCCTTCTTCCAATCCCTTGCCTAATTTATTTTTTTAATGTGAAACAGACTCCTACGTCCACCTGAAGATTTCTAGACTCTTGGGATATCTTTTCAGATACAATTCTTACAGTGAAATAAGTGAGTAGTTATTTGTTAACATGGTAAGTGCTATCTTCAGTCATGGTGTGCTTGTTAACATAAAGGCCCCTAACTTCTCATAGGAAAACCTCTAAGACTTTATTTTACATGGAAACAATTTCACTTGCTGCCTACTCCCACAGAAGTCTGCAAGGGCTTGAATACTGTGCAATAAGGAGCGCTGTATTTCCAGGTCATTCAATGCATGTTCTCTTTTGAATGTCCTAGAGAAGATGCGCCACTGGCATTTGTAAGGAGATGAAGCATTTGCTGCTACCATTACAATTTATACATGAACATGTATTGGCACCTTACATTGGGGTTTTCAATAAAGAGAGGCAAACTCAAGGACTGTATTTTCTCATAGCTTGTTTTCATATTGTTGTAAAGTAATGGAGTATCAAGCCATTAGAGAATATGCAGAAGTCTTATCCAGTATTTCAGTTTGGGTGAATGGTGTGCTGAGGATGAATATTAGCAAGATTAGTCATATTAACTGAACAGAGTTCATGAGATTAGAATGTTATTTTCTCTGAACAGTTAGAACAACATTGTTAAATAAGGCTGGAAACCACTAGACTTTAACTTTGCTTTCAAAACAAATATGCTGAGTACTATGTCTGCGGTGAACTGACCACTGCACATTGCATTTTCTTATACCAGGAATTTTTGTACAAGTATGTGCATTTGGGGGAAACAACCCTTATTCTGACATAGCACCATGGTGTGTTAGAACAGTACTTATGCTCCATGTGAGACGTAGATGCAGCTTTCTTGTCTTTGAGCACAGGGTCTATAAACTTCTTTTTTAGCTAACACACAGCTGGCTGTAGATCATTGATTTTGTCCTTGACAACTTTTTAAATTAATTTCAGGATGAAAAGTTTACTAGTTTTCATTAAAGGTGCATTTCCTATCTGCTACTGTGCAGAGCTGGTGAATGCAAAGCTGAAACTGGACTAATGTAACTAGTACTATGTAAAATTTCTTCTCCATTTTGTTTGTGTTTTGTTGGGTTTGGGGTTTTTTTTCAGGAATGGCAGCTGTTTTGTGTTGAAATAGCAGCTTCCTGTCATCTGTTTGTTGTGATCTAGATTCTCCTCTCAAGTTTGGTTCAAACTAAAGTGAACATCACTGAATGCAATGCGAACAAAAATAGAATTTATACCCTTGAAAACTGTAGTCTGTTGCTCTTCCTTTCACTGAGACTGATTACCAGCTTCTGATCTTAGTAGTTCTGAAAAGGTCAAATGAAACATGGAAGAAGAACCAAGGTAATGAGAATGGGAGAAAGATGAGAAGGGTGGAAAAAGATAACGCAATTTACTCACCTTCAGTTTTGGTGACATTTATGAGGAAAGAGGAAAAAATGCAAGAAAATGCTGCAAAGGAAATCAGCAGTAACTCAGTAGTCATAGAGAAAACACTTTCTGAAGGTGTACCTCAGCTCCTTAAGATCTCTAGTTTGGTCTGATATCATATGATAGGTCAGGCATAATAAGTCTTTTCATCTTCAGAAGCCTTAACTGTTGTGACAGTAAATGTTTGTGGGCTTTGTAAAGACTGAACTCAGACAAGCAAAATGTTGCTGCCATGAATATCTAGTGTTCTCTAATGTTGCTTCAACACAATAGACCAGTTCCACCATAGGGCTTTGTGTTATCCCTGGTTCGCTACTAAGAAATTAGGTCATACTATTAAAAATAACCATCTGCCCAGTGGGGATCTGTCTATTGGACCAGCTCTTTACATCAAAGAGCTTTATTCCTTGTCACATTTGGATTTTGTACTGCTAAAGAAATATGTCAGTAAAACAGCATTTTGAGGAACTTGCAATGCAAGATGTTTAATACGTGGTTATTCTCATAACTCATTTAATAGTTTAGGGATGGTGGCTGAATAATCTGTTGTTTTATAAAGAAGTAAAAGAATGAAGAGTGCTTTATTGAAAAAACAGGATTGGTAACATGTTCAAAGCTGCAAAGGTAATCTGAGTATTCATGTTTAACAGAATTGAATTTCAAGGAAAACCAAGGTTATGTCATACTTATATTCCCTCCTCCCCTCTCTTTTTTGTCTTTTTAAATGAGATTGAAGTTTCTGTGACACAAATAAAGTCATAATCTGCTAGCAGTTTTGTTGTTCATTGATACATGAGTGAGTTCTTGCTTTTCCCTATTTTAGCTATGTGAGTTGACAGTTTAAACATTCCTCCAGCACAGGGTAGCCAGAAAAGGTTTAACTTTAACTTCATAAGATTTAATATCACTGATAGCTTTAAGATACGTAGCAGGTAGAGAAATTTTACCTAAGGGTTGATATTGCAGCTTAATGTTACATGTTGGTGAAGTTTATGAAACGGATGTCTTTGATCAGCATATTTTCATTTAAAAAAAAAGCTGTGTGTAGGGAAAAAAACGCTTCTTTTTTTCTCCTAAGAGAACATCTTTCTTTTACTTTACTCTCTTTGTTGTGGTGAGTAGTGACAATCAGTTTGCTGGATGAGATATGACTGGCTGCAGCATAAAGCATCTGGTTGCTATAGACCCCAGGAAAAAATGGATTTAGCACATAAATAATTTGGCAGCTCAGAAGAGAAGCCCACTATTTTGTTAATATTGTGGCAGAAATTTCAAACCATATGAAGTCTTTTTCTAAATTGACTAAAATAGCTCAAAAATACTGAAAAGCTATGCATATTGTAAAGCTGATTAAAAATGCAATAAAGTTAATAGATATCTCTGGATCTTTGGAGGATAAGGTACTGACTGACGTCAGGAGCTGAAATATGGCCCAATGTCTTGTTTCAGCAGTCCATCTCCATTCAGCAAAGCATTTAATCATGTACTTAGCTCTGGAATGAGATGTGATTTATATGTGCCTAAGTACTTGGCTAAACAGGGATAGAAACTAGAAATACACATAGTAGTTATTGTCTGGTGTCTGTTGATTAATCTGATACTTCAGAGCAGTTGTTAGTGAATTATTAATATTATCCAGGAAGAATGATTTTCTCTGGTGTGTATCAGAGGAGATGGGCATGGAGCATATACACCTGAAGGTATCATAGATTATTAATAAATAGAAGATATGTTTTATTGAATTATTTGGAAAGATGTGATACACACAATTTCTAGTTCGCTGATATTTGCTTGCAGTAAGTTCAGATGTTTTTCAGGTTTTAAATTGAAGCATGGCGGCTTTCTCCAAAACGATGGGTGATAAGGTCAGAAACACTGGGAAAAGCTTCTCTCATCGCAGTATCTTCGATATTTTCTTCAGAGAGAGAGTTTCAAGCATTTTGGTAGTTTTTACCTCCTGAGGATCACAAAAGGTTTGATTCATGTAAGCTAGTAAGGTATCAAGAGCACCTTGAAGAAAAAGATTTATGTAAGAGCAAAGCAGCAATAATGGTAATTTATTGTAGGCAGATTCTTTGTGAATGCAACAGTAACAGAGGGACGGAAAAGGCCACATCAAGATTTTGGTTCACTCACAAAATCATAATGAATACCTATAGTCCCCAGATGTTTCATTTAAGGCTAGTTCATTTTCTTGTCTTTCAAAAGTAGAGGAAAATCTATTAGCTCTTTTGCTAATATTAAAATACTTACAATCTATTATTTAGTCTTACTGAATTTGTTACAACTTAGCCATGCCACACGTTCATAAACAGACTCATAACAAAGTCAGCAGTAAACATTCAAAAAATATAAACCAGGTCTTACCGTGAGGATAGGCTTAGTAAAGTGAGATATTTTACTTAAAAAAACCAGAAAAAGAAACAAACAAAAAAAACCCCCAAACAAACAAACATGGTTTTGAATTGTTTTAAGAATTTTCAAGAAATTATGACTTAATGCAAGCCTATTCTATTCCCACTTCTTGAAATCCAAGATTATTTTTCAGGAACTTGCATTCTAAAAAAAGGAAATATCTTTAAATTTCATAAGAAAATTGTGGGATTTTTGAACACTAAGGCATCCATTTTTAAGTTAGGCATGAACAAACATGTTTTATAAGTTCTTTCCTTGAAAACCAGGCTCTCAGCAAAATGACAATTCTCGCATGAAAGTTTACATTCCTTGAATAGTTTATTGATTTGTTAAAAAACCAAGGAGGACAAACTAGACCTATTTAAACAGGTATCTGCCAAAGACTGCTATTTCAGCCGAATGTTTTTTTTCTCTCAGCAGCATTTTCCACGAGGAATATAAACATATAAATATCTTTTATGTGAACTAATCAGAGCAAAAAACTTCTGCTTCTAAAAGTGGCAGCTTTCTAAAAATAAAGCTTTCATGTAGCTGGGGCATGAGCTATTATTAGGAATGAAATGTTCTCTGTGGTTCAGAGGCAGCCTCACATCAGCCTCCTCCAAGCCTCGCTGCTGTGGGTGTCCAGAGTCTGCTCAGTGGGGGCAGGCAGGGAAACACCAATTTTGCTTGTTGCTGTGCTGGGGAACAAGATGAAGTAAAGAGTAGAGACAGCCAGCCCAGACCAGGGACCAGCACAGATCAGAGAAAAGCCCACAGATCAGAAATCTGGTCTTCTATTTATTACTGTTTACGTACACTCAGATGAAAGAGTTCAATCCTTCAAAGAGAGGAGAGCAGTGAGGGATATGAAATATGGTACTGGTGTTTCTAATGATACTGGACTGTTCAGGCAGTGGTTGTTAGGGTGCAGAGATACTATATTATCCCTTCTATCGCCATTCTTACAAGGGGCAGAGAAAAATGTTCTTGACCTGTAACTTATACTAACTTGCTTTGGACAGATTAATACTTTTCTTTTCAATTAGACAGATACAAATGAAAAATCACTCTGTGTTTATATATCCACCTAGCAATGGCATGTCAGCAATGAACTGCAGCAAAACTTCAGTCTCCAAATGGTAATTTATATTTCCAGGTGCTAGACTACAATAGGCAGTATGCGAAATAAGAGACAAAGCTGGAGTCTAAACATTCATATACATAGGACTGGGATGCTGAGACTTGGCAAGCCTAGGTTATACTGAACATATTAAAGGTGCCTGTTCCATTTGTATGCAACTGGAAGGACCTGTGGGACCTTCATTGGCACTAATTACATGACAAAATATAAGATCAAAGACATGAATCATTGCCAAAGTTGTCAAATGCTTCAGAATTGACCTTTCTGATCCTAAATTGAATGGGAGCATTAATAAGGTATGAGTTCAGTAAATGCAGCAGCAAGCACTCTGTTTGAAAACAGCAATATAGCATACAATATTTCTGCAGTAAGTATATATAGGAAGAAAGATTGGAGTGTACACAGAGCTGTCTTAGCAGTTTTGAAAATGTAAGAGTTATGTCTATGCTGCTTTGATTTCATTTACTGTATTCCTATGCAGATAAAATGGCATAACGCTATTCATTATTAAAGAGCTGGAGAAGCTTTTATTACTATCTCATTTAGAACTCAGAGATAAAATTTCAAAGTCCTATTTCAAGCAAATGTGGTGTATTTTAGACTGATCAAACCCTCCAAGATGCTTCACAAGATTAACTTGTATGGTATAAAAGCTGCACTGATAGCACAGTGCAGCACTCGCTTTTTTTGGTTGCTGCCATTTCTTGAATGGAAAGCGATCAAATAGCGTCTTCCACTCATTGACTAGAACAGGAAGCAAAAGCACTAGAGACTGTTGAAACTGCCAAAACCCCCCAAAACCTGTATATATGAAATATTATAAATAGTGGGATACATTAAATACCATTTGAGACAGCTAGCACTACAGTATATTAGTTTAATAAAAAGGGTCATAGACAATTAAGGTCTCTCTAGGTGCTTATCAAAATCCTGATATCCCTAATTGTTGTGCCTGATTCAGCTTCAACCAAGAGATAAAATCTTGGTCATTGATCACGCCTACCTGAATAGCATGAATTTCAGGAACAGAGTATGTCCTTTAAATGTAACAACAACAGCAACAGTCAACTTATTCTTTCAACCAGTGAGATTAGCTTTGCAAAAGGCCCAGTCTGTCCTTCTGGAAGATGAAAGTGGGAGGCTGAGAGGAAACAATGAGAGGAGTCCATGACGAACAAGAAAAAAAGGGATGCTGAAATGGGTGAAATCGGACCAAATACAGGGCAGCAGAGAAAAGTGAAGCTGCATTCCAAGTCTGCTGTGTCCAAGTTAAATTGCCTGGAGATAGAGATCTCATGAAATGCATCCTTGGCTGCACCACTATTTGGCTTCCTGTTACAAACCAGCATTGCCAAGAGACATTAAGCAGTGATATTTGAAAACACTTTGCAGGTGCCAGGCTGTACTCTCCTCTGTGTTAATGAGAATTTGATCATCTACTGTAGATATAACATACAGAGGAGGAGGAGCAGAGTCTGTGAATCAGCCGTTTTTGTACCAGGGGTGGATCACTGGCAGAATAACAATAGGATGTCTCTGCATCTTAATAAAAAAAAATTAAAAATCACTGAACATTGTGCCAGTCCATTAAAAACTGGTACTTGTACAATCTAATTGAGACATCTGGTCACTTTACCTTGGCCATTGATGAGAAAATAAAGATGGCCAGGTCTGGAATCTGGAAAAACATGTGATCGATTATTTCTACAGTTTAGCAGTTTCCTTATAAGAGATCTATCTGCTTGATAGATAATCTAAATATATATTAGACTAGAAGCCGTAGCTATGTGAATTAATTTCTCTCTTGGGATGCTTTTCTTCATTCATTTTTTTGCTGTTCTGCATGGGAGAAAAAACAATTCTCAGTTCATTTCAAGAACCAAAAGGACTCTGTCTTTTTCTTGAGTTATTCCCCCTCCTTTCCTTTCCTCATGCTTTCTTTTACCCCTCCATTCTCCTACAGCACACACACAGACCCTTTATGTTTGTGAGCTGCACATTAACCCAAAAAGTTAATGAGCATAGGGCTCAGGTGCAGTCCATACTCTTGCAGCATTACGAATGCTGTGGTCATGGGTTTGGAATGGCATTCTGGAAAATTAGGTCTTTTGTGATCTCTGCGCTGAGAGCGACTCTGCTGTTTTCTTTGCGCTCTGACTGCATTTTTATGCTGAACTTTCTCTCTCTGTGTTTTTTGCCCATTCCATTACCCATTCCCTGCAAGCACAACAAAATTATTTGTGAGATCAACACCAACTACAGTATGGTGAATATGTCACTGCCAACAAACTTCATTAAATATTCCTGTGCATATAAGTGCAGCAGAAGGGCTTATGGCAAAGTGGCAGGTAAAACCTTTGAATAGGAAAATGTCCGTCAGAACTCCACTGAGTTGGAGACTTAAATTAACAAAACCCCTGGAAACATATAACCACAATTCAATCATCTTCCTTCTGAGACTGGTTATCAAAGTAGACATCAACAGTATTTAGACATATCTCTATTAAAAAGTCGCCCAATACTTAACCATTATATCCCCAAGAAAATCTGAGAAACGTTCCTTCTGGAAAGAAGAACATCCATCTTCTTTATCCATCTGCAACTCAGATGCAAGGGATCATCCAGGGCAGTCTGGTGAGGTGAAGAAATACAACCTGCAGGCCAGATTCTGGATTGACTGAGTACACGGCCAAGCATGGACACAGCTGCAATGCGCACTGTGTGGCTGTAAGATGAGGCCTCCCCTTAGCTCCCTTGTCATCCTTCAGGAAGCCAGGCTTGGCAGCCAATTGAACTCCAACGTGTTCAGGCCATTGGCATAAGGTTTGGGAAGTCAGTGATTTAAAGCCACATAGTTGTTTTATTTAGGTACTGGTGATGATGACCATCTGCTGTATTGTGCTTAATGTAGTGCCGAGTTTGCAACAGACTAACATCAATTAATTAATAAAAAGTTCAAATATGAGTGTGTATGTTCTTTATAATCAAGTACTTGCCTAGATGTTATTTACACATCTTAGATGGAATTTATGTCAAGGAAACATGGAAACATGGGAATCTGAAGTGGGAGTGTAATATATCAGTCCTTCTGGGCAGGAACAACTCCAGAACAGCAAGTCCTAAGAACTGTGAGAAGAGTGATCAAAAAGAGGCTTGACTGTAATGCATAGAGTTCACATAGGATGAAGAAAATTTGAAGCATGTATATCCACACAACAGATATTTTTACTTTCTGTTGAAGCCTGGGGCTAAATGCATTTTTAACGCATGGTTATCACACCTAGATGGTTGTTATATCTTCCTGAGAGGTCAGTAGCATTTTCTGAGATTCATGGCTACACTCAAATTTAAAGTAGCTGCTCATTTTTTGAGAGGGAGAATCACACCCACTTAGGACAAAAACGTTGCATGAGAGGATAGGACTACTGGATCACAGAGATTTGGGAGGCAATAGCCTTCCAGGAAAACAAGTGTGCAGTGACTGATGTATCCGAATACATAAAACTCTGGAAAAGATGGATACAGTGGCTTTTTTGAAAAATGCATTTATTGCTTTAGAAACACATAAGAGATAAGAAGCTGTAATTTGTGTAACTATACTGCCTGAAGCTTAGGATTGTGACAGCAGCTGTGGCCTTGGTACCTCAGGACCTTTTGACAGAGTGAGAAAGGAGAGATCCCCACAGTTCCTGTAGGCAAAATACTTCTTCTTGACTTCTGCTCACAGGAGCAGAATTTGGCCTTAAGCTTAATCACCTGGAGGCACTTCAGAAAATAAATGTGTACGTGCTTCCTCTGAGCGATTTTTCTGCAAATGTGTCAGATGCTCAGCTTTAAAGCTTTGGAGGATGTAGAGATGTATAAGTACTTCAAAACATCAGAGGGAAAGAGATTAGGAATAAACAAAAATGAATGGTGACTAGTACTGTGCAGAAGTACAAGTGTACTTGTGTATTGATAGGAACTTCTTTGTTGGAGAAATAAGGCAGCCTGCTGTCTTACACAGTATGATGAACATCATCTAGGAGGAGCCATGAACGTGGTGACTCTGAATCTGTGGAGGCTCACAGTCAAGAAAATGAGGCATGAAAAATAAGTAGTTCAAGAAGCTTTAACAAGAAGCTTTATTATAAGCACATATTTAACATTCAGTTTCTTTAAAATAAAAAAGTAAGCAACGTACAATATGTATAATCATAAAGAGCTAACAAAAGCTGTTACAAAAATGCATATCATAATTATAAAAGCTACCAGTTTCTATGGTAGATCCAAATACATAGCAATAATAAAGTCTCTTAAATGACATTATTTCAGTCCTTGTCTCATCCATGAAATCTGTAAAGGGCTTTGTAAATTGACTTGAAAATTGACGGGTCTCATCTGGCTTAACAGAGGAGAGAGAGAATTTTTCAGTATATGGCCCTTTTCCATGAACAACCTATTCAGTCCTTATCAGGAGTAGATATTGCATCGTGGCACTGCAATCTTGCAGTCCAAAAACCAATCCATATCATCTGACTATTTGTTGTCTTTCCTAGAATCCAGAGATCTTTCTCAAAGTAACATGTTTCTACTGATGGCTTTTCTGGTTGACCCTAGTGGTCCTGTCTGAGAAAAGTTAGAAGTCTTCTGATCGAAGATGTGATGACATCCAGCTTAGTATATTCACACAAAGCACTACCACCTTGCCAAGTGAAGGCTCACCAGCTCATGTCTGTTTAGAACCCTGTAGTCTCCTGCCTTCTGCTTGTGTGCTGTTTGGCACACTATTCTGAGTTTGGAAAACATGAGCTTAGATGGTATCCAAACCTTGCTAAGAAACAAAACCTTAGATAGTGTCCAAACCTTACTGCTTCTTCTGCTCTTATACACTAAATCGAGCTTAATCACAAATTTGTCCAAAAGGTTCTGGTTTTTTGTTTATTTATGTATTTGTTTGGTTAATTGTTTATTTGTTTAACTTACCCAGTTTGTGTAAATATTTTAAGATTGTTCTGTGTTTAGTTAGTCTCCATTTTTTGCTCAGTCCCTCTGGCTTCTTGGACTCCAATGCTGAGGGTAAATTTGCTTGATACGTTACTTCTTTAAGAGAACTGAATCTATGCTGAATAAAAAGCTCCTCTTGTAAAGGGACATAGTAGCAACTAACTGTAAGTCACAGCTAGACAAGGTAGCTTATCTAAAAAAAACGGACCTTAGGTGCAGTTGTAGATAAAGAAGCAAGGTTATTGAATCAGAATGTCATCTCAACAAAGTCTTTGTCAGTTAGAGCACAAAAGTGACCATCTTTCTTCCTGAAATCTTTAAAGCATTTGTCAATGTCTCTCTGCTTCTAATAGACTTCATCTTGTTGAGCAGAGTCCTGTGTTATTTCTTTCTTTGCCCTTTCTCAAACAAGCATCATTTCTTTTATGTTTCTTTCATGCGGAAAAGTAAGAGAGAAATCATTGTTAAATGTTAATGTCTGGTGAAGGATATTCCACCATCCTTTCCAGTGAACATCCTCCCTCAGGAATAAAGCCTTTTCCAGCTCTGAAGGGTCATTATTACTGTAGTCCAAACAATGGAAATGCCCCTAACTTCTTGCCTCTCCAGGGATTAATATCTTCTTCCTTCAAGAGCACCACACTTATAAGTGAAAGGACTGATGTCTGAGCAGTGAACATGAAAATACCACAAAAATTCATTCATTTTACAAAGAGCAATCCAGACATCAAATCAGCCTGACATGTAAAGTGATTCAAGATCTCTAGATATTTTCTACTCCGAATAACTCGTGGAGAAGAGGGTGTGAAGAATGATTAGGCCTTGACCTGTTTTCTTTTGTACTTTACTGCTTGATGACCCAAGCCAACCCCAGTATTGATCCCAAAGAAAATAATGCTATGTCTGAAATGGACTTGAAAAAGTAAAATAAGGCAATATAATTACTAAGTCTGTGTGGGTTTACACAAAACAAATACTGTCGACCTAACTTAATATTTTTTATGACATTATGGATTTTGTTGGTAAAGGTATTTCTATTGATGTAACACTCTTACATTTCTGCAAGGGATTAGATAAAGAAATAGGACATTTCAAAACCAAACTGGAATACTTTAAATGATCTTAACCCTGACAATCTGAAGTCTTCAAACAAGGTAGCAAACCAGCAAAACACACAATATGTCTTTGATTATGGTAAGACATAAAGTCATCAAGAGCAACAATTATATGACAACAGCAAATTCCCTTTCCTGGGAAGTGGTGACAAGAGGTTTAGCAGTTGAACCTTTAGGCTGGACAGCCTAACAGACAGATATCTTTGTTTGCAGCTTCATGTACCAGCATTTCTGCTGAAATTATTAATGAGAAGCATAGAAGAAACTGGGAAGAGTTCATGAGATTTTTTCCTTACATAAAAATTGAGTAACATTGGCCTATGTATTCACTGACCCTCCAGCATATGGTCTTGACTAGTCCTATTTAGCATGTTATACACATTTCTGCAGTTCAGTAAAGCATTTCGTTGCACGTACCCTATTTCACACATATTCTACCACCTACACACTGAAACTGAAGATTAACCTCCAAATCTTACTGAGATACAAAATTAATTGCTAACATGGTTTCCATTTCTCCTACTGCTCCTCTGGGCATGTAGGTAATGTCATAGCTTCTTCTGTGCCACCAGAAAAAAAGTCCTGAAAAAAGTCCTTACTCAAGAATAATTCATTTCATAACTTAAATTGCTAATTTCAAACCACAGAAGGATCTGTTGTACTTCCATGGTTAGAGTCTATGCTCGAACTATACAGACAAGAAAATGGTCATGTCCAGCACTGATATTCACTCTATTTTCAGTATTTCACACAATTCTGCATCCTATTTCACACTATAAGTTTGTGTAACATCTTTCTCATGCAACGGTTCAGCTGTGCAGACTAGAAGTAAAGAAAGAAATACAAGCAACATATTGCACTGAATATTTGCAGTGCAGAGCTAGACAATACTCTGACTTATTTGTCCAGGACCATATTCACATGAAATTTAATTTATTTGGCTAGCTTTTTGGCTAACACGGTGTTGAATAGATTCAGTAATAATAGATCAAGGATATTCTCCCCCACTCTGATAATATACCTAAATATTTGACATTATATAGCTACAGGTAGCTGTTTCTTTACCACAGTGGAAAAAAAACACAGCAGGAAAGATGAGATTTAGTGGTACTCATATGCAAATTCAAACACATGTTTAAATCTTTGCAGAGCTGAGGCCTAGGGTGGTGTTTTGGGTTTATTTCAGAGATGAGCAGACAGTCATCTTGTTGGAGAGACATGGGATAATGGAAATGCATCATGCCGTCTGTTGGCAAACCGCAGTGCTGCAGCCGGAAGCTGTGCAAAACCACCTGAAGCTGTTACGACCACCAAGCAAATTAGAAAAAAATCATAGGGAGTCCTCAAAAACAAGCATGCGTGTAAAAGAGCAATTGGCACAAAAGCTAAATTTGGTTTTCTCTTTATTTGCTCACATCTGCTAACTGAACGCATTGCAATTTGATTACACAGCCAAATTATCATTTCCTCATACAGCCGCTGTTGTGAGATGAGTTTCTTCTAAGTGTGAGCTTTCCTGCATCTCTGAAGATACACTAGGATAGAATGAATAGGCATGAGCACATATTTTTATGTAGCTTCTTATGATGCAGAAAATACATTTTTTAAACTATATAAATTACTATTTATATATTTAGACATTAAAATAACTTACTTTAATAGAAATGAATGTAATTATATCTGTCATTATATCTGAGGAAAATCCTGATAAGGAATAAAGTCATAAATGAAGCCTCTTTCTGAGGATGCTATAAGAAATTGTGCGTAAAGGCTTCTATATGTTTTTAGGAGCTGAAGACATGCATAGAGAAATGCTGTAGATAATTCATTTCACTTAATGTTTGTTCATTCATTCTGTGGGACTGGTAGCTAGAGTCATGCCATACAGTTTGTGGATACCTGAAAATTTTACTCATAAAAAAGCAGTGTATCTCTTTCCAGATGGCCACTTGTACTTTTGATATTTTCTCAGGCATTTTGTCTCCCCTTAGACCTGGAGTCTTGAATTGCCTAGACAGCTCTGTCTAATGTCTGTGAATGTTCTTAAAGTAAACTTTCCTCTGAGCTCACAAAGCATCTCAGTCTTACATGTGGTCTGTGAGACTATCACAAAAAACAGTTGATGCTTTAAAGTGTGACTTGAAAATTCAGTTGGTAAAGTCACAGTCCTTTTATCCAGTCATAAAAGATCACCAGGCATTTTCTCAGCCAAAAAAGAAGGCCTGCTTCTTTCCTACTTGAGGTATCCTGCATATGCCATCACAGATCATGATGGCCAGTCTTCCTGAACCCACCCGCTAAATACATAACACCTTCATCTGGCTGTTGGGCACATCAGCGTTTTCTCCTGCTTTTGGAAATGTGGCCTTGTGGGAGTTGTCAGTGGCAGTAGATGGCAATGGATTCCCAGAGTGCCTCCACTACAGGATGGAGTCAGCTGAGTTTGCCATTCCATGTTGGCAAAACCTCAGGATAGGGAGTTGAGAGGCCACAGAAAGTCCCTGTCTTCCTGGAGGTGAGGGTTTGGGTTCACCAGCTGCTCCCATCAGTCTTGAGCTGTTGGTAAGCTGCGTGTAACAGATGCAGCTGTGTCTGTACTTAGACATCATGTATTTCTGCTCTCATTTCCTGAGTAAATATTTAAATTGTTTAGCTGTAATATGGGAGGAACACAACATCCACTCCTTCCTCCTATAATCCTGAAGACAGAAATTAGCTCTATTCATTGAAAAAATGAGACAATCACCCACTTTCACTAGGAAGTCTGAAGTTGTGGATCAAATGGGTGGAGGTGGTTCTTCAAATCCCCTAGAGCCCTGCCCAAGTCCAGAGTGACATCTTGCTCCTGCCAACATTTTCCTAGTGTCTAAGTTCAGTTGCACCACTTTTGAGCAGTGTACTATTTTCATCCTCTGTGGAGGAACTGACTTTTCTCATACCCAGTACAGAGAGTCTCAGTGTCCAGAATACAGAACATGATTCATGGGACCAGCAACCTAAAATTTTTCTAAATATTTTACTGGCCTCAAAGTCCTTAAGACTGTCTACATTTTCTCGCTGCAGTTATGTTCAGGGAACTTCATATTCCAGGTCCCTTAAGTACTGAGATTGAGCACATGTTCCTGACATCATTTGCCCTCTGGGCTTGTGCTTTTCTTCTGTGCAGATGAGGATGGGTTGAGAGCAGGAAGTGCTGCTGCTTTTGTAGACATTTATTGGTATAGATTTGGGGTGGAGCCAGGGTGTATATCTGGAGCCAGGAAGTTGAAAGTACTCTTGAGGTCTATAATATATTCATAGTCTGAAATATCTTCTCTGAATGGGAAATAGGATCCCCTAAGAAGACTAGTGAAAAGTATATAAAACATATAGTCTCTTAATCTCTTCATGTGCCATAAGAAAGAGTAAACAAATCTTTTTACCTCAGATAGAGCTGAAACAATCTTTATAGTCAAGAAAATGCAGCCAAGGTGTACATAGTGTTAGGTGTGCTCCTCCTTGCAACTTTAAAGCCAAGATATTCTTCTGTTTCTAGAAAGAATATTTCCTCCTTTTGTAACATGGTAGATTTCTTTTGAAGACAAAAGAAGCCCCAGATACTTACAGCTATTTTTCTTATAACATCTGCCTTTGTTTTGAAATACCCTGTCTTTATATTTCAGGAGCAGGTCTGAAAATCCTTGGTTCTTATGAGATAGTAGAAGCCATGACAGCACTAGTAACAATAATTCCATCTTCCCCAAGGAAATTGATAAATAAACAATGCATTTAATACAAATACTTCAGTAATGTCCCTCTGGTGGATTGAATTTGGCTGTCTGCTGGATGTCCACCAAGCTTCTCTATCACTTCACCTCATTCACTATACCTCCTCAACAGCACAGAGAGAGAAATAAGGTGAAAAGCTTGTGGGTCAAGATAAAGACTAGGATATTGCTTGGCAATTATCACTGTCTCAGATTGGGGGAGATTACTTGCTGGCAATTAAAAGTAAAGTACAATACCAAGCAACAAAGCCAAGACTAAAAGCTCACCTTCCCGTCATCCTCCCTTCTTACCATACTCCATTTTACTCCTTCCTTCTTGACTCCTCTACCTCCTCTCTTCTGAGCAGCGCATGGGGATGGGGATATGTGGTCAGTCCATAACAATTCCCTCTTCCTCCTCTCACTTTCAACTTGCTTCAATATGGATCTTTCCCACCGGCTGCAGTCTTCCACAAACTGCATCAATATGGGTCCTTTCCACTGGGTACAGTTTGTCAGGGACAGACTGCACCACTAAGGGTCCTTCCATTGGATTGTTCCTTCATAAACTGTTCCAAAATGGGTCCTTCTCACTGACTGCAGTCTTCAGGAGCGTCTCCAGTATGGGTTCTCTCCATGGGTTACAGTCCTTCAGGACCATACTGCTCTAGCATGGGTCTTTCACTGGATGCAGATTATCAGGAAAATTTCTCCTGTATGGGCTCCTCTCCATGGGCTGCAACTCCTGCCAGGAGCCTGCTCCAGTGTGGAGTCTCTGCAGCCTGTATCTTCCTTCAGGATATATCCACTTGCTGTGGAACAGGGTTCTCTTTGGGCTGAACTGTGCTTATGTATTTCAATGGGGACCTCAATGAGCTGCAGAGGGACAACCTGTGTATCCATGGTCTTCACCATGGACTGCAGGGAAATCTCTGCTCCTGAACCTGTAGCACCTCCTTCTTGTCCCCTCACTTTGGTGTCTACAGGGCTGTTTCTATGACTTTTTCCTTACTCCTCTCTCACAGTGCTTGCACGGCATTTTGCCCTTTCTTAAATATGCCTCCCCAGAGGTGCCATCATGTTGTCTGCAGGGCTCAGCTCTGTCCTGTGGTGGCTCTGTTGGAGTGGCTGGCACCTGCTGTTTTTATCACAGGACAGTCCCAATCTCCTGCCTCAGAATCCTCCTCTCCAGCCGCCTGTAGCCAACACCTGGACAACTGCAGCCAATACAATCCAAATGGTCACTGATACAGTCCAAAGTCCTAACATATCAGCACCTATTATGTTGTCTCAGCACCAGCAGTCCCACAAAGTTTGAAAATCTGGCAGCCTCCCTGTGTTTGCTTAGAAAATGAAGGAAGGAACATCAGCACCTTATTCACACAAATTCTGTATTCCCAAAGTCAATTTGAAAACTAGCATGTAGAAATAGCAGGCTGGGATGACAATTTGGCATTTGCAAGTTATTGCTTGCACTTAACAGGACTGGGATCAGTTTGACTTATTTATCACTCCTTTACTGCAGAGTGTACAAGGCCACTGTAACACAGACGGTAGAATTTGTTGCGATTCAAAAAGACTAATATTTTCTTCTCTTGATATATCTGTCTCAGTGTCAACTCTACTTATCAACTAAAATGGCAGCAGACAGATAGGTGGGTGTTGCTTTGGGTTTGAAACACTGTAAGGCTGGATTTGTCATAGGGATGTGCTATAATCTCTGCTTTCCTCAGCTAACTTCTTACCTAACTATAGACAGTCATATATTCAGATATGTAGGGCATTTTTTTCAGCCTGAGCTGTGTTATCTAAGACAGCAGCTGTCACTTGCCTGGATATTTAATGTTTCAAAAGGCTACATGTTTAGGCTAAATGTATGTATGTTCACAAGGCTTTATGTATGACATATGTCTTGTACACTACAAGCTATCATCACCATAAACTATACAGTTGCAAGGTGTGCAACTAGCATTCTACAAAGGCAAATATGATGTTAAGTATAGCATTTAGGTTTTACATTACCCTAAGCAGAGTTTTCTTTTATTCCGCTGAAATGAAACAAGAGCAACATGAAGCTCACAGTGATTAAATTATTGTCAGACTGTCATAAATAGAAAGAGTTTAGGGATTAGACTAGTACCTGGTTGAAAGGTGAATACAACATATGTTTCTACCTACCTTTGAATGTATGGTTTAGAACTGCACAAAAGAGTAATCAAAATTAATGGCTTATTTTAGCATAATATTTTTTTTTAAAAAATCTTTCATGATGCCTACCAACAGATTAGTGCTTCAACATTTTATATTGTTAACATTTTAAATCTCCTTTCATCATGCGTCAGTTTGCACCTGGGTCATGATCCTGAACATTCTTGTACTCCTTAGTCCCTCTTTTTTACTGATATATTTCTTTACAGCTGCAGTACTCTGTGAGAGATATCCCTTTTAAACTTAGTGCTATTTATGGCAATATACATATTAGCCAAAGAATTAACGATTATGCCTTATTCATGGAGTTAATTGTAACAGTATAACTAAGCCTACCTATTTTTCTGACTAGGTTTAAAAAAGAAGACACACACACACACTTCTCTCTGGAGTGTTTAGTCTCTTCTAAGCATGAGAGGTCATTGATCAGGGAAGAGGAAGTACTAAATCAACATGCTAGATGAAATGTCTTTGTATTCTTCCTTCATCACTTACTCCCTTGAATTACATAAGTACATAAATAAATGATAGCCCCCCCTTCAGGTTCCTCCCTGAGCCTTTCTCTCTTATCATTTGTATACTCTGGCTTTATCATAAAGTGATAAATGACTACCGCAGCATTGAATTTATATTGTCATTTTAGTTGCTTGAAAGTGAGCCTCCGTATAATATCTTCATAAAGGCTATCAGTGTTAGAAATACAAAGACTGTTTATCTGCTCAGGGGAAAGCTGAAGTCCCCTGGTCCTGGTTTAAATTTTATCTAGCATTTTAAAAAAGATGCGATCACACTTAAAAGCGAGGGGGAGGAAGACCAATGAAACCTGCAGCAACATACCCTGTTGGCAAACCCCTGGCTTGCACTGTGGAGACAGCTGCTCTCCAGCCCTCCTGGCAGAACTGTCCTGGGAAGTACTTCAGTACAGATGGGAAGGAGGGAGCAAAAAAAAAAAAAAAAACCCACTAAAATGTCAGCACTGACAACACACAAGAAGACTATATTCATGTTAAAAGTGAGATGAAAAAATGCAATAAACTATGCTTTAGGCAAGGGCCTGAATTTTTATTGAAGATAAATGACACAAATGGTAGAAAAATATTCTCTAGTTCCCTACTTTATCATGATAGTTTTCAAATTAAACTTCACATGTGTTTTTTTAGGAATAATGCAACTAGCCTACCCCATATTTAATCTGGAAAAAAAATGTTTAGTAGTACAAAAGTAAATGTTAAAGTATAAATGTTTGCCCTGCATGTACAAAGCATAAATGTGTTTCATTAAAATACATAATCTTATTATTATTTTTGTGGGACAGTGGATATCTATTCAATATATATATGCTACATATAGACAGAGATATGCTTTCTGTGCTCCTTTCTGGATAGAATCAGGTAGTCTTCCCTACCTTAATTCTCACCTCTAAACCTCAGCTTCCCCATATACTAAAGTTGTAACACGGTAGTTTCCTTGTGTTTGGCAGCAGCTTGAGGGATCATTGCACAATAAACCAGCTACCATGATTTACGTGGGCCTGCAATTAGACTTCAATAGACAGGACATTGCTAGCTTGGGTAAGAATCAATCTTAACAGTGTAGAGAAAAAAACTCCTACATTTCATGTTCAGTTTCACCAAGTTCTTCCTCTCTGTGGGCAGCCTTTCTTAACCTCTACCTCACGAAAACTGGATTAAGTATCCTAGCACTGTATTGCATTGCCTTATTGCTACACATTCAAAGCTTTTCCAGATCAAAATTTTATTTATTATTTTGCCCCTAGTGCAGGGTACCTAAAGAGCAAATGTAAAAAACAAGAAGCAAGCATATTTCCCTTACCTAATCCATAGTCTTTCACTGAACATTTTCTTCAATTCTTTCAACTCATTTATCACAGTCAGTGCACTGGAGCAAGTCCTGCTGAAACTTGCTTCCATGGCTAAGTTGATTTTTCTACAGGGGTAATAGCTGAAGCATTTTTGAAGGTTCAGACACATTTCTCCCTTTATTTTTTTGGGCAGTGAGGAATGTCCTTTCCTGCCTGTGTGAATGCTTTGCCATGTGTCCCATAACACTTTCTGACAATATGACATGGATGACACAGGGCAGATAAATCTGTCCAAGGTCCTTCCCAGAGGGGTCTGACATCAAGAGTAGGAAGGCCCTGTGGGGTGTGTAGGTTGCTGTGTTAGACCCACCCTAGTGTCAGTCATGTGGATGCATGGAGCACACACTAAGGAGCATTTGGTACACTTTACTGTCCTCTGGCCCATGTTTCAGTGACCAGTACAAAAATAGAGCCAGTCCCTTTGTGTCAGTGTGTATCCCTGTGAAACTTGCTAATGTGTTCTTTGTTTGCCTGGTTTGACATACTTTATCAGGATCTTGGTTACTTGATAACTATGTATAGTTTCACACAACTGTATTTCATATACAACTGCATCTCTACAAGCACACAGCGAGTCACAGCTGGTTGGTGGGGCTTAGCTGAAGTTTCTCTGTGTCTCTTTCAAAGATGTTCAAGGATGGCTTACAAGAGGATAGAAAAACAGAAAAAAACAAAAGCAGGAGACAGTCACCGGGTCAATTCACAGCCCACAAGACGTCACCTTTCAGCGAAAAATATTGAAGAAAACTTTGCAAAGGGAAGCTCACAGAATTTCATGTCTCCTTTGGCTCATTCCCTATGAATGTCTATGCAGGAGATAACATTTGGCACTTAAAAACTAAGTAAATGGGAAGAATTTAAGTGATTGCTTTTCTCTTTGAGCTAATGTCAGGCTGTTCTTATTAACAACGTAAAATGGGTTCCGTGATATGAATGAACAAACTGCAATCAAGTGCATTGATCTCTGCAGCTACCCAGAGGTAAAACAAGTGGAAAACAACTCTTCATTCCAAGTAGAATTTAGCAAATAATATGTCTCAAAAGATCATAGTTGGTCTTAGGACCCAGAGAGTGTCTGGTAACAGATATTCTTATTCCTATCCATGTCTGGAATGGTCCAAAGTAAGGACACTTTGTGCTACCTCAGTAATTCCTAAATATAAAAAAAGAGGGTAAATGTAAAGTCAAAAAGTATTTCAGCTATTTTGAATTTTTAAAAAGTTGAACAGGATCCTGGAATAACTGCTCTGTAAACATATGAATGGGAAATCTTTCTGTTTTTCAGTAAAGCTGTTTCTGGTAAACAGACACAGATGCTTGGACTCTGTGCTTGCCTTTCCTGTTCTGTTTTCCCATTCTATGAAAAAAATTAATAAATTCAATCAAGTCTTACCAATTTGGTGTTTTGTCTTTGTTAAGAAAACATCTCAAAAATGGTTGCAAACTATAATATTTAGAGTTTTCAAATAGTTAAGACTATGTTATTTCCTACATTTGAAACATCTTGGCTAGAACTCACCTGTTTCAATTTTTTTTTAATTTTTGAGATTTTGGGTATCTTGTACCCTAACATACTTTTTTTCCAAATGTTCTGGTTTATTCTCAAGGTTGACACTTCCAGCTGAACTTTGACAGGTCAGTAATCTTTATTTTGGCGCAGCAGCAGAAGTTTAGAAAAATTCTTTCCTAGTTTGTCATTCTGATAGGCATTCCTGTTTCTTTCTCTATATCCATTCCTTCTTTTTACTATTTCCTATTATAATAATTCTGTTGTCACCCCTATGTGTGAAGCAGGACTGGGATGCCTATCTCTAAGGTTTGATTAATAATAATACTTTAATAGAGAAACAAACCCCTCATAATCATCTACAGCTTTATAGCTCTGTTTCTCACTGTCTGAGGAGCACTTGTCAGTGATTTCAGGGTTCATAGCCCTGGCCTGCTGGTCTTGAGTAGTCTATCCACACTAAGATTTATAACCATCTTTGTAATGGCCCTTAAAAAAATGTCAGCTAAATGTAACTGACTCACTTCATTTCTGCATTTTGGAAAGCTGCAAAATTCAGTTATATATCCAAGCTTCCACAATGAAAGGAGTATGTTTGCATCCATTTCATTCCAGCCAGTCTCTAATCCACAGGTATTCTGCTACAAACACTTCTGTTGATGAAACAGGATATCATATAGAAAGATATCTCTTTCAATAATGCCTCTATAGCACACTTTTTAGAAACAATTTCTCCTGGGAAACATGTATATTACCTAGATACTAATAAAAACACCAATTTAATGAACAAAAAAAACCAAACAAAAAATCCCCCCAACAAAACAAAACAAAAAATCCAGCTCTGAAGGCGCTCAGAAATTTAAGATAGTCAGTGACTCTCTGTCTGAGGGGGGATCCAGTGAGCATTTTCCAGGGCACTTTAAGATGCAACCCTGTAGCTTTTAACAGCAGGTCTCTTTACTGCAAGTGTGATAGTCAGGCACAAAGCCTAAAAAGTAGAATGCTGTTTTGGAGAGCCAAAACACTGTGTTCAATTGTCTGCTTACTAAAAGTATGCCTTGCTTTTTTTCCCTTTTTGTTTATGGCTCAATTAATTTTTGGATGATAAAACTGTTTGGACTTGTGAGACTTAACATTGCTAGTTTTCCACAGCATCTGTGGAAATATGTGTTGCAAAGAACACATACGTAGGTTTTCTTGGATGAATACAGGCCTAATTACTTAAAAACAGACAGTAAAGGTATTGTAGCTTTCAATCTTCAATATCAGCACAGACATGCATTATTAGATTTGGTAAGACAATTTTGAAAAACTTCCACACCATAATAGCAGTTTGTCTCCTGCCTGGTAATTGTTTTGAGCATGATTTTTAAACACTAGCTAAATTAAAATATATTTCTATATATTTGCTCAATAGATAGAAAGTTAAAAGGCATTGGGAGATGAAAAATTCAGTTTTATCTCAACAGATTGTTATTAACTATGCACTGGAGTTCAGTTTTACTGATTATCAATTGCAGTTCAACAACATATTTGATAATTAGTAACAATTTTAATACCTAGTGTCATGGGTTAGCAAGCATAGTCCCGGAAGTGATGTTTTGCCAAGGGGTGCTTACAGCTTCCTCTGGGACCTGATAGAACCTATCAGCTGGCCAGTTTGAATATGGACAATTCTTTAAGCCACTTAAAGTTGTGACCCCCTCTGTGATCCACACTTAAGAACAGAAACCCTGAGGCAGAGCTCTCTCTCGTTTCCGGCGCTAGGACAGGTGGCTGCGGGCCCCATGTGGGGGCCAGTGGGCCCGGCCCAGGCCCTGATTGGGCCAGGCCAGGCCAGGCCACGGCCATCCTGGAGCCGATGGGCCCTGTTCCACCTGCGGAACCACCCCCACAGCCCTGCTGTGGGCAGCCGGAGTGGCTTGGTTCCCCCCCCACCCTCCACTGCCATAAGCCACATTCCAGCTGCAAGGCCTAGGTGAGATTAACCCTTTTATTGCTGTGAAGAGCTGAAAACCTGAGGGAAGAGAAAGAGGAGATGCTTAAAACTGAAATTCTGTTATGAAGCTATGATATATCAGAGTATCCCATTGTAATTTCATGAAGGCATGAGGGGTGGAGTGTTCAACTTGTACTTGAGAGCAAAAGCACCTCCGCTGAGATAAGCAGATGCTGAAGCAGCTGTAATTTCATGAGAAGTTTGGACAGGGAGAGATGGAAGCGATGAAGACTTTGGCTCCAAATGGGAAAGGAGACGACCTCAGTTCCTAGAGATGCTCCCAGAGATATTCTTAGAGATGAAGATGAGGAGGACCCTTTGCTCCCAGGGAAGGAGAAGGGCCTCTGTTCTTAGAGATGAAATGCTCCCAGAGATGGGTGAAGAGAACTTTTGAATGACTCAACCTTAAAATTGTACCCCAAAACCCTTCAAGAGTGGACCCTCGAAAGTAGTTGTGGGAAAAGCTACAAGTCGTGGGAACATGCAAGCAGAGAACCAACTTGGACGGCTGTCTTGTTGTAATAATGTTTTCATAGCATGGACAAGAGAGACTCCTCTTCCTAAATGGACTGAACAAGCTTATTATGGAAGTGATAAACAGACTGAACATCTTAAGGGTTGTCTTTTTACATTGTCAGTGGAAGAAGGGAGGAAGGTGGGGGGAGGAGAAGAGTTCTGAAGGTGTGGTATAATTTTTTTCTTCTTTTAGGTCTGTTAATAAACTTTATATTCTTTCAAGTTTGGTGCTTGCTTTGCATTTCTCCTAATTCTTATCCCACAGAAGATAAACAATAATGAGTATTTTGGACCAAAGCACTACACTAGTAATCTAATCCTTTCTTTTGAGTCGCTATAATTGACCATAATAGAAATACTGTAAATGCAGGCACCCTTAGAACATGACCATATTAACATCCAGAGCTTTACATGGAAATGTATCTTAGAGGATGGGGAAGAATATAACAACATCTGAATGCCCTGAAAAACAGAGGTTTGTGGTTGTAATTTGAGCATTTTGAATAATGTGTCTAAACATGTTACTCATTAGCTCTTGTGTAGCGGCTTTGTCAGACCAAGGCATTTCAGTGGTGTGCTCCTTCTTGTGCGCGGCTTCACTGGGCCTGCCTCCTGCTGCCTTCAGCCCTGCACGTCTGCAGCCATTCTCCTTCACTGTCCGCTAGGACAAGAGTGGACTTGGCAAACTTGCTGACTATTTGGCACCTCCTTTTGGACACCTCTGAGTGTGAGAATCCCTTTGCTCTAACTTGCAAAGGGCCCAGCTTTGTCCTTGTGCCTTAATTTGAAGTAAGGGAGGAGAGGTGAAGCGCCATGCAAAAAGCTCTGCAAAAGCTAGGAAAAGAGGCCTGCATTTTGGCTCTTAGTCCAGATGTGTTTTTACAGGTTTTTTACTCTGTATTAGGAAGACTCAAGAGATTGGCTCTGAAATCATATGCACAGGTTATATGAAGCTATTGGGGATAAAAGAAGGCTGAAAAATAATTCATATTCAATACTACAGAATGCAGACAGGCAAACAAATACTATCTGGTTCTTAAGGGATACTGCTGCCTCACACAAAAACAATTTAATACAAAATGTCATGCATACTAATAGAAATGGCATGACTGATTTTTAACAAATAACAGGAGGAATTTAATTTATATGTGTCTCATAACTATGGATTCAAATTGTGGTTTTTTTTCTCTGAGGGCTCAGGCAGGTAGGTTCTTATACATCATAGGTGCTCAGTATCATTGCACAGAAGGGATGGTTGCCTCTAAGCCTGGATTCTGCCTTGTGCAGAAGAGTAACAGGAATCTGACCTCTCTCTACTTTTATCCCTTTTAGTCTTGAAAACTAAACCAGAACATCATTAGGTGTTATGACCCTGAGCCCAAAAGACATAAATCAGAAACCTTCCCAGAAACCTCACTTTATACAAACCACACATTTACCCCTCTCTTGAACTTCCTCATGCTACCTGCTTGCTTTCAACACAAACATTTTCAGGACCTATCTCTTTGAGCTTTGCAAGCCCAGACAGTCTCAATTTCCATATGGCCATGCTGCTGAGGTTGGACTAAAACTCCTCAACAGAATAGAGCAAAATCTTTAAGAGATTCTGATACTAGACACATGCTTGAGCATGCATAAAAGAAAGAAAAGATTGACTTTCTTACAAATGTAACCAGATGAGGAGGTAATAGTTAGATTGTTTATGCTTTACTATTATGACGTTGTAGTTATAACCACTGCCCAGAAACCTGGATACTGAGGTTTAATATTCTGATAAATTGGACAAGGTTCAAGAACATACCTCCCATTTATGAGCAGGCTGCCTAGTAGACTGTGTGGGAACAAGTCTGAATGTAAGCTTGTGGGGAAAGGCTGGAGGAAGAAGAAGTAAAAACTGAAATGGATGACAAAAGTGCTCTTTCCTTCTCCAGCAGAAATAATGCAAAATTCAAATTGTGCATGAGACTTAATAGAAGAAAGAGTATGATGGGATAAGCTAAAAATGATGATTCTCAGCTGACAGCAGGGGATTTAGGTTCTAACATCTGCTCCCAAGATTCATTCTATTCCCTTTAATCTGGCGTATCACTTGAAAAAGACTGTCAGTTCTAGGAGCAGGAGTTGGCACATAGGACTTCCCTGCTTTCTGGCAGTTCTTTGTACTTTATGACATTTTACTGTTTTTGATGTGACATATTACAAAACATGTTCCTGTACAGTCAGCTTCATTCCCAAAACATCCTTCTTGATATGAAATAAGGAAAAGCCATGCTTTTTATCTTTCATTTTTGTCACTTTTGACCAGACATTTTCCTTTATGTTTTTCAAATGGTATTGCATTGTTCACTGATGATTTCTGTCAGTGAGTCCTTGAGTTCTTGAACACATGGAGTTCTGGGGAAAAGGAAGTGGTGTGCTGTTTGACCTGTACACTCTTATTTTCTTCAAAAAGCTTTGAGATCATTTTATCTGCAGGTGTTTTCCTTTGGGAAATAAGAAGATAGTTCCTCCCAGTAGGTGGTGTGTTTCTGGACTGAACAGAGAGCATCAGTTTTATGAAACTAATTTTCTAAAAATCCATGGAAAATAAATCAATTTGCATCAATCAAACTGAATCAACTTACACAAAGATGTCATACAGGAAATTATAGCACTGCATATGGCCTGTCTTCACTTCTTTCAAAATAAGACAAATACACTTTTGTATATTTTTAAAACATACCTGTAGATGCAACAAATTCAGCTCTGGGGACTTGATATTTATTGCCAGTTTTGCAACAACATATGTTGAGTCCTTGCTTCTTTGTGATTTGAAATTAACACTGATGTATTAAGCTGGTTTAATGGTAGCATATACTAATGAGAAAACAGTTTGCAATCTGCTTTCTATTTGGTTATGAGGGCCAGGTTTTCAGAAATGGCCACTAATGCTGTAATCATATTTGTACATACATTTATTTCATATATAAAATTCACAGCTGTGTTTCCAAACAACCATTTAGAAATGCACATTACTATGGATGCTTTTACATACTAAAGTGTATTTTGAGAATGAAGAATGGCATGGAGAGGGAAAATAAGTCCTTCTTGATCACTGTCACTGTTAATACAGGAATGAGTGGGCATTTGTTGAAGCAAAAGGGAAGAAAGACTCATCACACTTAAAAAAACACCAACCAACCAACAACAAAACCAAAAAATTAGTAGACCTTCATGCAGTGCATTAACAGGCTGCAGATGTCCTGCCTATACTGCTGTGGGTGCTAAGAATTTACACAGGCTCATAAAGAGTAATTAATGGGAAAACAGTCTCTAAAAAAGATTTGCATTGAGTGTGAGAATATTACAAAGTCCTGGGGGCAGGATACTGAATGCAAAGATCTTTGCTCTGACTTGGTTTGACTGTTCTCATGTTCTCTTCCGGGCACAGATGTCTAGATACTTGCAAATTACATTGTGACTAAAAGTTGGGTGGAATACTAGATACTGAGGTTTAATAAGGTCTATAATAAAAATAAGGTCTTTAATAAAAAGGTCTGTAGAAGAGAAAGTTAAACACTCAAGGTATTAAAATCTAAGTCCTAAAACTACTTTGAAACATAATTTCTTTATCAGCCCTACTGTCTCCTATAAATAGGGCATGAAATCCTGTTACTTATAATCCTTTTTTTTCCCTTGCAATTCCCTTTTTTTATTTGTCTTTACTTTCCCACAGTTTCTTTGCAGTAATTTCTCAGATTGCAGTGCAATCACCATGCTATGTCCTTCAGAGTGGTGGTTAAGAAGTCCCTCAGACAGCAGGATGTACAGAGAAGATTCTGTACATCTTATATACCACAGCCATCATGCGTAGACTACAGAAAAGTTCGCCCCTTCAGCAAAAGTTCAAAAAGGACTGATTAAGTTAAATTCAGTTCAACTAGATAATTTATTATGGAGCTTTGTGCCACTCCCTAAGAGTGCTTTTAAAAAAGAGTATTTCCACTTAAGTTTCAAAATACACAACTTTCATGTGAAGTATTGGCAATCTTTTCCAAGGAAATCCCCTGAAACTTGTCTTTCTCATCCCTATTGTATTCTTACTTCCATGAAAAATGAACACAGTTTTTGCACTTGCCTGGATTTATTTTCATTGCAAGAATGTTTAATTCACAATTATAATTAACCCTAATGTGATTAATGCCAAAGCAGAACTGCAGCAGTACTAAAGGGGAGGGGTGTAAAACCTGGATGGTTGGAATGAAGCCATTTTCCTGTCCTGTGCCTCAAAAATAGTAAAAGAAGAAAAGTGATGTGAATGAACGACTGCTAGCTGCCTGACAAGTGGTGAATAGTGTGCGATGTACAGTTTACATCATAGGTTTTCAGGGTGCTGTAGGTTTTCAGCTCTGCTGGTAAGAAAGGGTGGAAAGTATAAAGAGGAAACATCTCCACTTCTGGACCTCTCAAACGTTCTTTGAGGATGGGATAGGGGGAAAGAGGAGCAAGCTTGTGCTAAGCCTGAGAGCTGAAAAAGAGAAAATCTGTGTGTTTGTTACTCTAGAACCTTATACACTATAGTAATCTGAACATCTCAACCAAAAGCATCCGTTATGTGGTCTGAGACTGTCATGGATTAGTAAATAGTAATGAGTATTTTGGACCAAACCGCTATAGAGACAAACAGAAATGCAATGTAGAAACCTTAAGGCTTAGGCAACAGCTGGACATTAGAAGCACAAGAGCACAAAGCCCCAGTGCTTTGCAATCATGTTCTTTTATTTTCCACATGATGCTGCAGAGCTGTTTGGTCTATTTCAGTGTTGGCTCAGAATTTTCTCAACAGGCTGCAGCTGGCTCAATAACTGTGGTCACTTGGTCTCTGCATAGAGGCAATGAGGGCAGAGTAAACCAATACTTCTAAATATCTGGTCTTGAGGTAAAAGATCTTTTGTTTTAACTTTCAGCATGGGAATGATGAAAGAGATTTGAGTTCATGTGTTTATCTTCTATAATAGTTTCTTTTCTGACAGAGCTTCTGGAAATCAAAGGTAGATAGATGGTTGTCAGCATTCCTGCTTCAGTTTCAACACACTGAGTCATATATCATAGCTTGAAAGCTATTATCAAGTACCTTGATAAAGTCAATTTGGTGACAGTTTCTCAAATGATGGAAGAAAGGTCTCACTTTGTGTCTGGGTGCATGTGTGTATGCTTCTCACTCAAAATGTGAGAGGCAAAAGAGGGGATTGAGAGCAATATGCATTTTATAGAGGTTGTGGGGCTTTGGGAAATTTGTTTATGAGGAAAATGTTTTTGATATATTCAGGTTCTGAAGGAAAGGTACATGATGCACATGTGGAAAATATAACAGAGGTAGACAATTTTTGTTCATTTCCTGGATAGTTCAATTGTCAAGCAGATTTGTTCAACAAAAATTATTTGTTAATTTAGGTTGAAATTGGCACCTAGATAAATAAATGTGTTGTTTTTGGTTGGGGTAGAATTAATTTTTTTCACAGTGGCTGGTATAGAGCTGTGCTGTGGATTTGTGCTGAACACAGGGTTGCTAAAATAGAAATGTTTTTTGTTGTTGCTGAGCAGGGTTTCCACAGAGCCAAGGCCTTTTCTGCTTTTCATCCTGCCACACTGGCAAGGGCATTGGGGGTGCATGGGAGGTTGGGAGGAGACACAGCCAGGAGAGGTGACCCAAACTGACCAAAGGGTTATTCCAGCCCCTATGACATCACACTCAGTATATAAAGTGTGGGAAGAAGGAGCAAGGGAGGAAAGGGAATTGGAATGATAGTGTTTGTCTTACTGAGTCACCGTTACATGTGATGGGGCCCCGCTCTCCTGGGGATGGCTGAACACCTGCCCGCCCATGGGAAGCCGTGAATTAATTCCTCGTTTTGCATTACTTCTGTGCATGGCTTTTCCCTATTAAACCGTTTTTATATCAACTCATGAGTTTTCCAGCTTTTACCCTTCCAATTCTCTCCCCGATTCTGCTGGTGGGAGAGTGAGTGAGGGCCTGCATGGGCTTGGTTGATGGCTGGGGTTAAATCATGGCAATAAATAAAAAGTTCTGTGTGAGACAGAAACTAGAAAAAACCCTGAATATTTGTCTTTCCTTTGTAAGGGCAATGTCTATAATTTTCATAAAACACCAAAAGCAAATATTAATGTTGGCAGAAATATTTTCAACTTAAAGGCAGTTCTTTCAAATGTGGTTTGATTTTTTAAATTGTTTTAGAGAAAAAAACCCCAAACAATAAAATTTGAATCTCATCTATAAAAATTTTGGAGGTTACGTGACAGATACAGGATATCTCATAATAGAAGTTTCTGATATAATCCCTGTATGAGACTAATATGCCTATTTCAAAGTTTACAGAAAATGACATTTTCAATATTACCTTAAAGAAGTGCATAATAAAACAATATTTTTAAGCAGGTCATGATTTATTAAAAGTTGCAAGTATATCATCATAATTCAGAAATCTTTGGTTTACATAAACCGTTGTTCACAGTCTTAGATCAATTATTGATCTCCATGTAGAGAGACAGAGAAACAAAATAAAATGGGAACCTAACAAGAGAATATGAGATATCAATTTAGTTTAGGCATTTTACTTTCACTGAGTAGAAAAAACCCCTCATGGTAAATTTTACTCGAAGTGTTTGAATGCAATTCAAATAATGAAATTTTATATATTTCTGTTTATCAGAACATCTCAGTTTTCAAAGCTCTTTAGCAATTATTCTGCTGACTACTCATTGATAAAACTCATCAGTTCTGTAAAGTTTATTTAATTCAATTTTGCTTGTGGTGACGATAAATAAAAAACCCCAAACAAATAAACAAATATTAAAGTTATGCATCATAAATATGTTTTCCCTTTAGTATTGTTTTGCTCTCTTTACTTATTGGATAGCTGACTGGATTTATTTTTCTCAATGGAAAATATTTTTTAAAATGATTCTGAGTTAGAGAGTACTTTCTGAAGATTACAGTATGATTTTTACAAACAGACAGAAAAAGTCTTAACAAAATGTATCTGGGCATCAAAATGATCAGAGATGATGAAAGAAAATTACACTGTTGTCAAAACACTATTCACTATTTGACAGCATTCATTTTAATGGTAGAATAGAACAGCTTGTTTGACCAAAAGCTACAGAAAATTTTTAGCTATTTGACACATTATTTTTTGCTACAAACCAACTTTGAGTGAGCTGCCAATCATTTGTACCTTGTAAGAAAAAAGAAAATATCCCAGACAACAGTGAAAGTCAATGCTTCAAGTCTTTCAAACCAAACTGTTCAAAACACATTTATTTGGGAAACCTGGAAGAGAGCTTCTTTATGTGCATAATTTGAATAAAATAATTCTTAGCTTGTGTAGGTACAAAAATGCTGTTAGTGAGGATTTTCTTGTTATTTTCTAAGTCCGTGAGAGATTTTTTTCGCTCACAGAAGAGGTAGCAGGGAATGTAAACAATCAAGCCACCTGCAACCTTGAAAAGTCTTGTTTATGGTATAGTAGAAAAATATTTTGACAATGGATGTTTTAGGATTTTTGCCAATCACCCCGAAGGGGTGGCTGGTCCCTTGTCCAATTAGACTATGAAGAAAAAAGTCTATAAAAGGTTTGTAAAATAAATAAATAAATCAATCTTGCTGCACAATTCCTGCCTGTTGGATCTTCTCTCCTTCTCCTCCCTATGGCTGCGGGACACGGTGATATACCGTAGGAACCAGCCTGCGGTAATAAACTTGCATGTTGTGCTGGTTTTGGCTGAGATAGTGTTCATTTTTTGTTATAGTAACTAGTATGGGACCATGCTTTAGATTTGTGCTGAAAACACACAGGTTTGATAGCACAGGGATGTTTTTGTTAACAATGAGCAGACCTTACACAGTGTCAAGGCCTTTTCTGTGTCTCACCCCAGCCCACCAGTGAGGAAGCAGAGAGTGCAGAAGGACTTGGGAGGGAATACAGCTGGGACAGCTGACCTCAACTGACCCAAGGGAAATTCCATACCATATGGAATCATGCTCAGCATGTAGAGCTGTGGGAAGAAGAAGGAAGGGGAGATGTTTGCAATGATGATGTTTGTCTTCCCAAGTCGCCATTACACAGGATGGAGCCTGGTTCCCTGGAGATGGTTGAAGAGCTGCCTGATGATGGGAAGTGATAAATGAATTCCTTGTTTTGCTTTGCCTGTGTGTGCAGCTTTTGGTTTCCCTATTAAACTGTCTTTAACTCAATGCATGAGTTTTCTCACTTTTACTATTCTGATTCTCTCCTCCATCCTGACATGGGGTAGAGAGTGAATGGCCGTGTGGAGCTTAGTTGCCAGCTGGGGTTAGACCATGCCCGACATTCTGTAACCTAAACACTTACTAGCAGATTGGACTCTATGAGAAGGTCTACTTGATTTGACCTGTTAGGCTTCCCATGCTCTGGTGTGGAAAAATAGGAGGATTATTCAATTAATAAATTCAGCCAGAAGAGAGTGTCCTTAGCACAGATACTATATATCAGTACTGCAAACTTCTCTAGGAATCTAGGGAGTTTCCTCCAGATCTTGATTTAGCAAAGTTTACTGCTACCATACCTCAGCTAGGTCAGTTACATCACAGTTGGGAAAATCCTAAAGAAATGCAGAGAGTGCTCAACAAGTTTCTCCCTTTATTATCTTTTTTTTCTTCAAATCTTCGTTATTCAGCACTAACTATTCATAGTACAGTGATGTGAGTGTGCATCTGTTTAAGTAAATTTCCTTTTTGCAAAAAGATGTCATGATAGTGCTTTCAAAGGACAAGGCAGCAGCAGATGAGAGGAACATAAGGTAATAATTAGAAAATTACAAGCAGCAGTGGTGATAAACAGTGGGCACAGCTGTCTAGTTACTGTCAAGGTTTTTGTGAGCAGCAAGACAAAGGTATGTTTTAACAAATTACTTGGTTATGAATATTTTAAATAAATGGAACAGAGGAAATGTCACTTGGAAGGAGTACCACTTTTGAAGGAAAGAAGAAAGAGCATATATTTGTGCAAAGTAGTCGCTCAAGACAGTCATAAATTAACAAGCCCACTAGTTCAATGATAAAGAAGTCTAGAGCAAGTATTTGTTATTGAAGTTGTTTTACTGAGAAAATAAGGAAGAAAGTGGTCTTTACCAGTCAGCTCACAGTCAGGATGCTCAGAGATGCATTTTTTTATGAATCCATGAAGAATGTGTGGAGAAAGACATACAGTAGTACTCTCAAAGATGCTGGCAAGAATTTGAGTAGTATGTTAACACAGTAACCCAAACAGTATATAAGATGATCAGCTCTCCTCTCCCCTCCCATCTCCTCCTTCTTGCTTGTTTAAAAAAAACCCCAAAACAATAAAAAACCACAAGCAATAAATGTTTGACAAGCAAAGCATCAAGGGGTGTGTCTTTATTGTTTTTCTGAAGAGCATCAAGATGAGTAGCTAACATGTACATGTGGCTCCAAAGCCTGTACTCCTACCCATCCATACCTGTGTCTTCTGAGGACAACAGACTCCAGGCATTTCGTCAGGCTGTCCATAGACAGTGTAGGGTGTTCATACAATGCCTCGGCAGAGCTGGATGGGGGCAGATCCAGCTGAACTTCCTGTCCTGGGCATTTCAGGAACTACAGTGTATTGTCTGCTGGGAAAGAGGAATGGCTTTGGTAAAAGTCCCAGAATGCTGCATGGGGAAACAAAACTGGACAAACACTTATAACATCTAAAATATTCCAAGTGGCAGTACTTTGGGTAAATAAATCTGTTCACAGAAACAAAGACAGAATTTCCATTCCATTGGATATTTTAACTCTTAAAATTTGGCTTTTAGCTAAAATTGCAAGAAAATGTCCAGATTTTCAATTGAACAGGAATTCAGAAATACTGAACCCATTAATTTTGTATAATTTGGTGTCACTTTGATAAAATGAGTAATAATAAAATATATTACATTAATTATTATTATGAAGTATTATATCATAAAAGTAATATGAAACATTTGACTGGTAAAACAGGAACAATACTTTTTAATTGAAAGCAAAATGAAATACCACATACTTTCAAATAAATTATTTTTTAAAAATAGTGTTGACACTGAAATCAACTTTAAATGATAGAATATTTTTGCTTTAGTTAAACTAATTTTCCCATTAGGAAATTTTATCTAAAATTTTTAAAGAATTTATACATATATTTATTATTTTCTGCATGTGAAGTATAAATTGCACCTGTTGGAGAATTTTCAATCAGTAAGTTAATTGAAAAAAAATCTTAAATATAATTTTTTTGTATTCATGTAACCTGAAGCTCTCAATATTTATGCATGTGCACTCTTAGTGGCTGAGGAAAATAGGTTTTGAACAACTATTCTATAGCAGGAAGGTTTATATTAGCCTAAATACTAAAAATTTTAGAATAAATTAATATGAGATTTAATACTTTTTCCCATGTCATCAGTATCAACTCTTCTTTTGCACATGTTGGTGTAACCCTTCTTTATAGAGCTTTGGCTTGAAAAATAGATGACGAGTTTTGTTGCTCTAAGTAAGAGCATTGTAATGAATATTAAATTAGTAACTTCATTTAATTCTGACTTTTTTTCACCCTCTTCATTTTGAACTTGCATAGAGAATACAAAGCTGTCATGATTTTATGCCAGGGGCTAAAGTAGAAGATGAATTTTGCAGGTATGCCCTTTATAAGTTTGCAATCAGGAATTTTTTTTTTTAATACTTAATATTTCAGAGCTCTCACAGCATACTCAGCTTTGGAAGATTTAACATTCTTAGAAACTACAAATTTTGTAAAGTGCTTCATTTGATGGCTTTCTATGACTTCAATGCAACTCCATTTTTTCAGTACTACTTACAGCATCAGAAATAGTAAGTGAATGTTATGGTCATAATGGAGATGTCTTTTCCAGCAATGTGTAAGGAAGGATAGAGTTTAATACTTTTAACAGAACATAGCTGGAATCATGAAAGTGTGTGCTATCTTCAGTTATGAAACTGTGAAATGGTGCTAATAAATTCAAATCCTAATCATATGATTTGTGGCACCTTTTTTGTTGGGAAATGGAAGTAGAACTCTTGAAAGAACAGGGAGGAGACAGGGAAATCTTACACCAATTCAAATTGCTTTTATGTGATTTCTGTGGTTCTGTGTGCAGTGTTCATTATTGCACATCACAAAAAATGCTACAGAAGATTAGAATGGCTGACACACATTATTGTTAAATAGGGAATGTGGGAAGTTTTAACTATTGCACAACAAAAGACTGTGACTTTTTTTGCAGTATCTTTTTTTTCCTCTTTCCTACTGTCTTTGTCATTAATTTTCTCTGAGAATTGTATTATTTCATGATTTGACGGAGTCAGTCTCCACAGAAGCAACCGCAATGGACACAAAATTAGATCCCCTGGACTGATAATTGCACATTTTTGATTGAAGCTGTCTTGGTTTGAAGGACAGGTGTCGGCCAAGGAAGGCAGGAACTTCCCTTGAAATGGAAATGCCCTTCCCTCTGAATTATTATAATTTTGAAATTAAAGGGGCTTTCAGGCAAAGATATGGGAAATAGGAATGGCAGTTCTTTACTATTATATATATGTATGTGTATAAAAAGTCAAACAAACAGCAATAACCATGGCAGTAACAGCAAACAATCACAAACCCAGTGCCAGCCTTCTCGGCTGTCGGGCCCTTTCCCCTCGGGTGCAGTTCCGCTCGCAGCCGGCAGGGGCGCTGGCGGCTCCCGGTGAGCAGGGCAGGTGCGATGGTTCCCCCGCGGCTGCAGGGGGCGCTCCGGAGCGAGCTCAGGGAGCACGCAGCAATGGCAGCCTGGGATCCTGGGAAGAGATGGAACAAAGGCTTCACAAACCCCTGGGCAGCCGATTTCAGTGTCCGGCTGGACCCTCGGGAATAGCAGGCTGGAACGGCAGTGACGAGCACAAATCCCGGGTGGCAGATGAGATGTATCCAAACTGCGGAGCTGCAGCGGGAACCCCCGGAGGTCTGGGCAGGCAGGATGTGCGGGGCTACAGCGTAGCGAAGGCTCGAAGCAACAGCAGGGGCAGGACCTGGGACCCTGGGGTTTTTCCCTGAGGCACCTGAACAGAGGCAAACAGGTCCCTCTTTTAGTAAGGTGGGGTGTTAGGGTCCCAGTGCAACAGCCGCTCCAGTGAGCAGGCTCCACTCACGGTAGAAGGAAGGCAGCCGAAAGCAGAAGCCTGCAGTGCTGACAAACTCCCTCCACAACGATGGGAGCCCTCCTCTCCCTCCGAATGCTGAGAACACCAGCCAGCCACAGACTGTACCCAACCCCTTTATCACAGTTCAAATCTCGCGGCATCCCCCACCCTACATGAGAAAACCCGAGGTGAAAGAGAGTAGCCAGATGGACCCCTCCCTCTGTGGCCAGGTCTTTTGTTTTTCTTAAGCATCCAGTAATTTGTCCCCCTGGCGACATATATGGGGAAAATTCTTTTAAGAGAAAAACAAAACAGAAGGAGAAGTCCTAAAACCCCAACAGAAGCATATTTAGGTTGATGGTATTCAGAGCTGTATTTGATACGCTGATGAGACAGTCATAATTTATTTCAACTGTGAACCCAGAAATATTTGCAAATGGACCTTCAAAACATGCGACAAAATTAATAGATGAGATCCGAGTGGGATATTGTAAACAGAGGTGCACTTGGACAAGAGACAATATTCTGGGAAAAAATGCAATAAATTCTCTGTGCTTATTTCAAAAGCTTGGAATTTCTTCCCTCCTCAAGCAGACATTAGGGAAGGGAAGAACATATTATCTGAATTTTCCAAAAGCAACCAAGAGTTAATTTTTGGCATACTCTATACAAAAAATGAGAGAATACTTGATGCAGACTACAGAGGTACCTGACTGTACAGATTAGGTTTACACTCACTGATAGCACCCACCAACTTGCTACAAGTTCGTGACTTGCCCTGAAAAAATGGTGAAAGCAACCTTATCGTGCAGATGCTTTTAGCAGGAGTGATGGGGCAAGCAGGGAACTCCATAAATATATCTGGTCTGAGAAAGGAAATGCAATAATCTGTTGGCTTCATAGGGCTGAAGAATTCATAGCAGAAAGAACAAGTAAAGCTGGAATTCTTGTTTTCAGACATTAAAACATTTTAAAAAGGCACTGAATATCAGGATGAATACTGAAACTCCAAGTGCTAGACTCTGGGACAAATTCACATACTTAGAAACACTCAAATTAGCTTAGAGAGTTATATCTTTTAATATGGCTTCTGTAAAATGATCCTGCACATTGTTCCTTTTTCTACAATTAAAAATTGTTACCTTCCTCTTTATAGTTACAAATCTTCTCACTTTTAAGCATATGGTTTGCCAAATAAGACTGGACTTAGTAAAAGCTCAAAGCTCGGCACAAAAATCTTTTTTCTATGAAACAATACCTAAGTTACCAGCTGGATGTCATACAAGACGCAACATTAAATTTTTAAAACTACTTCTCTCTTCCAGTCAAATTTATATTTATCAACGCATACACATAATGAATGTATTTTTTTTCTTTGTCAGTTTTTGAAGTGCCATTATTCCCTGCTGTCTATGTCAGGCACACTCTGACTTTGAGAGTCACAGCTCTTGACACTGTACATTAGTTTCATTATTGACATAATGCTGAAGTAGCTTCTGAATAGAAAACTGCCAGGATAATTTTATTTTTTAATCATCTGTGTTCTATTTTTCATATATATGTATGAGAAAATGCTAAAGAAACAGAAGATATAGCCACTTTAGCTAAGAAAATAAACACCTTTCATCACGTTAAGACGTGTCAAAGCCACAGCAAGTGCAGGGACTAAAACTCCAAGTGAGGATGTAAGACCTAACATGTACAAAGGCAGAATACAATGTTCCCAAAATAAAGCATTGTCTTAAAACAACAATAGCAACAATATCAATTAAGCAGCAGCTGAGTTCCTTTTGATGTGAGTTGAATGCCATACTACATATTGTGTGCTCGATCCCTTGAAGTACTGAGCAGCCCCATCTCCTGTTGACTGGTGCTCAGTATCTTACACAATCTGGCACTTGGGGAAGGTTTTCAAAGGCATCAATATCAGCTTGGTGCCCAACCACAACTGACTTCCAAGGAAAGGGATTTGGGCTTCTGACAGACAGTTTGTGCCTTTGAAAATCTCTCTTCTGAGGTTAGTCAGTACTAAACACTAATATATTTACAAAGGAAATTAATTCCTTTCCACTTTCTGTTAATTCCTAAACTCCAGTTCTGCTAAGAATAGTCCCTGCAGTAACCTAGAGGAATACACACTTTTTGGTAGTCAGCTTATGCAAAATGCTTATTTTTCTTCTTGTTATTTACCATGCCATCTGGCATTATGTTTAAGATGGAAGTGAAATTAAAACCAACCTATTATTAAAAATGATCCCATCTTTGACCTTGAAATGCTCCATAGCTCCATGACCCCATTACTTGAAGTTTGTTGTTGGATATCTGACATTTTAGAAACCTGAGTGAAGAATATATATTGCAACTGAGTTTATATATAATTTATTTTCATTTAAAAAGAATGTGTCCTTTAATTAAATTGTGAAATTAGAAAAAAAAGAGAATTTTAAATTTAGATTTCTTTATCAGTTCATAGTAAGTTTTTTTTCTTTTGAAAAGAGAAAACTTATATTTTTTACCTCTAGAGATACATATGCTAGAATTAAATTTTAATATCCTTATAGCGTAATCACTGAAGAAAATAGAATTCAGATCTAGATGGCAGAGAACGGGAGGTACCTGTGTGCACTTTTTAAGCTAAGTAGGCATAACTGCTGTCATTACATCCCACTTTTAAGGTAAAATTATTTGCATCCAGAATACTTGATGAAAACCCTGTATTGTGAAAGCCTATACAAAGTGCTTTTTCCTTGAAAACAGGTGAATCAAACAACATAAGCTATGATCTCCTAGCCAGTATTTATTTTACAAAAGTTTTCTTTCTCTGAGCTTTTCCTCCAGGCCATGTTATAGCTTTTATTTTTTCCTTCTTCTCTTTTCCTGTCTTATAAACACGATTATAATTTCTTCAGAAACAAATTCTAGGAGAAAATAAGGATACTATTTACTGGCACATGCCTCTGTTTCAGCATTTAAAGTATTCCAGTCATAGAAACTGAGTCTATTGTTGTTTTAGCTGTGGAAACCATACACAGGATTGTAATTGTGGGGCATATTTTTCCTGAGTGAGAGATGGGCATTGGGTCTCTCAGTTCTTACAGATTTAAGTCAAACACATGATGTGGATAGAGACGGCCTCCTGATTATCTGTGTTACAAACAATTTGTAGGCCAAGTGGAATAAATTTCTCTATGAAATTGTTGTGAAAGCCAAGCCTAATCCTTAGAAAGAGGTCTGTTCTAATCCATTCTTTGTGAAATCAAACCTAATACAGGCCTAGTGTAAATCCAGCATCATGAGACGGAGATGATGGTGGGATTAATGCTGTGCAAATAACTGATTCTACAGTTTGGTGGAAAAGGGAAAAAACAACAAAAAAACCCAACCAAAAACACCCTGTTGGGTCAGTGCTGGGCAGAATACTTAATGTGTTTCTCATGGTTTATTCAATTAACCTATGTGTTATAATTAAAACAATGAAGGATCCACCAATACCGTGACAATATTTTTTCTATGTGCTTTGAAGGAAGGAAAGAGTTCACTTCTTCCACTACCAGTTTTATGATTAGGCCAACATAGGATTAAAACTCATTTGGAAATACAGAAATAGTCTTACTGTAGAAAGAACTTTTCCTGAAAAGACTGGACTTGAGAACCACTACCATTAAATCTGCATTTTCAATTTGTGTTCTGAAAATTCATGTTATAGAAAAAATTAGAAACAGAGTTGTTGCTTTTTTCTTCTAAATGTTATTCAGAGTCTGATATTTTCTGGTAAATTCCTGTAAAAGGAATACACAGACAGACCTTTGGGCCCATACTGATTCACAAAAGATGAGTGCTTTGTCATGGAACAAATTACAGTAATTTGTAACTTAACAAAATTGCAGTAATTAGCAAGGTGAAATCCCTAGAAAGTTATACAGGACAGAGTTTGTTGGATGACTGCCTTTAGTAACTAATTCAGGGATCCTTGTATTGACAGGAGGACAACTTTTTATAATGCATTATTGATAGATGTAAAAGCTGAGCTGTGTTGAATTTTATTTCTAACCATTTTCCCTATAAGTTAGTTTAAATGAAATACAATTTACAGTTTGTTCCCCACAGGACCATCTATTTTTAATTAGCATGTGATTATAATTCAGTGTATATTATGATATTATTTATGGCATTTAAGCAGAATGAGAAGAAAATGAATAGGCCATGATTATTTACTGGTGATGTTTGTTTACAGTCTTTGTTGAACTTACGAGGTAATGAAGCCTGAGAGAATGCATTGGCTGGATGTAGTTGCAATTTTAGCAGTCTCAAGGAAGTATATATTTGAAGAGAACACCTCAAACACTTGGGAATACCTTCCTCTTTTCTAACAGCAAGTTTTGCCTTTCAGGTATGTTTTTAATAAAATTCCTGTTTATAATTAGATTAAGGATTAATAGCCATTATAAACATCCTATAGACATGAGTTGCATTTGTTACTGAGGGCTGAAAAAAATCTCAGATGGCTGTGACTATGAGTGTTGTACTCACTTCTTTATTTCTGCTGCATTCAGTTAATGATATATTAAAAGACTTTCCTGTCCTATTAACTGTTTAATGATTGTAGTCACATTTCTCAATTTTAATACAAAGCCTAACTAGCTTTAAGAGGGCAGATGTGTCACTGTGTGTTAGTTGGAGGGAGATCTGGTGGTTGAGGAAGATGCGAAACAGACATATTTTGATGGAAGATATTACTAATGAGAAATTTAAAAATACTTTAAAAAAAGGGAGGAAAAAACCCTTTTGCTTTAATGCTATCACTTGGAGGAAGAACTAACTGAACTTCCTACTGCTTACACATATTCTTTAAAAAAAAAATAAAAAACTCAGACATGCATGTTAATTGATCTAACTTTTCATGTAATATAATCTACGTCTTCTTTCAGACAAAATGGAAAATGGCATTAGTGTTATTGTAGAAATCACAACAGAAATGTTCAATTCATGGTCTGATAGGTTCCATTTCTTGTTTTCAGTAAACTGTTGGAAAAGTCTGAATAAGAGTCTTAAATATTACTGTTTTACTTTCCTACATAAATAAATGTCAAGTATGATAAATTTTTTCCATTTCAAGTAAAATTCAGACAGTAATTCAAAAATTAGATAAACCAGAGCATAAATATTTTGGATTTATACATATTTTCATTCCTAAAGATTGTTTTCAGATAAATTTTAGTGACATTAATTAAAATAATTTAATGTCTAAAAAGACAACTGCAAGCCTGATCTTTTAACTTGAAACTCTTTTCTTCACCTGCATTAAAAAATCTGTAATTTATAAAACTCTGCTCACACCTCTCTTAATTAACTAAGGTTTCACACATCAAAACAAAGTGCCTGTAAGCTTTTGCTTTTGGTTTCTTGACTAGAATTGTAGAAACATAGAATATCCTGAATTGGAAGGAACATAAAGGATCATCAAGTCCAACTCCTGGCCCTGCACAGGACACTCCAAGAGTCACACCATGTGCCTGAGAGTATTGCCAAACACTTCCTGAACTCTGTCAGGCCTGGTGCTGTGACCACCTCCCCGGGGAGCCTATTCCAGTGCCCAACCACCCTCTGGGGAAGAACTTTTTCCTAATACCTAACCTAAACCTCTCCTGACACTAGACACCAGAGAGAAATCAGTACCTGCCCTTGTGAGTAAGTTGTAGACTATGATGAGGCCTCCACTCAGTTTCCTCTTCTCTAGAGTTAAAGGAAATGGTCGTTTTTGGTTTTTTTTGTGATACGAGTTTTTCATCAAATTATAAATGACATTACTAAGTAATATATAGTAACAAAAATTGCTCAATGAAAATGTTGGGAAGTTTTTGCATGAGCTATTTAGGAAATATGATTAAGGAATATTGGTTTATTTTGACATGCTATTAATATAATGCTTGAGCAATAGTACGGTAGAGATGGAGCCATGGTAACATTTCAGGTAGTTCAGTGATTTCATAATTGCTACTCATTATCATTGTCTCCATTTTAAGTAATAGAAACCTTCTAAACTTGATTTTTAAAAAATTTATTTTGAACTTGTGTTTATTTTTAATGAAGATAAATAAAAAAAAAAAAGTGTTTCATTTGTTAATGAAGACCAGCATTGGTGTGATTGAGAATACATAATTAAAACAGATTTAAACTTTAGTGATCAAAAATGACTTAAGCATAAGTATTCTTGATTAAAAATTTTTACCTCTTAAGAAGTGTCTATTTTTATAACTTCAGTGATAACAGTGATAGGAGGAAGTTCACAAGCATCACAGCTAGGAAGATTTCAGTTCACATATTTGCTTAGGTAACTTTCTTGATACTGGAAATACTACTAAAAGTTCATATGGGATGAAGCAGTACCCTTGAGAAACCCACAGCACTTAGCAGAATATAGGTTTCTATACTGAGAATCTCCTGTCTTAAGAATATTCAAAGCTGAATATTTCACTGTCTGTGCATCTTGAACCTGCTTGAGTTCAGTCCTCACATAGCATGTATCTGACTGTAAATGGTTTTAAAAAATGAGTATGTTCAAGTATTGCCCTTAATGATGTTTTCCAGATATTTCGTCTAGCTTAAATGGGATTAATACTGAGTGATACACTCTCAGCACTGCTTCTAAGTTAGCATCATGGAGGTTATAAAAACCTTTGGCTAAGATATACCTACTTCTGCATATAATATCTTCTCAGTAAATAAGAATGTAACAAGAATTGTTAAAAGTTTTGATAAAATTTGAAATGCTCTAATTTTTCTTTTCCTTGGTACCCCAGCAAAATGTAAAATACTGATTTCTTTTTCTTTCTGCAGCATTTGCACACCAGAGCTCCAGCATAGGATGAGTTTATCAGATTTATCATCAAAGAAGACTGCAGCAACTTTTTGGAGTGTAGTTGCTGAGGACAGCAGATTCTTCAGCAGACTGTGCTTCTTCTGAGGAAGTTTCTAAACTGCTACCCAATCCCCCAAATTCAGTTTTCCATATGACTGATTATACTTTTCAAAGACAAGCCTTGAAGTTGTCATAAATACACTCAAATCTTTATAATAAGGTTGGTCCCACTTACACTTTCTAGTCTTTATCCTTGGGCCAGGGAAGCTTCAACAGACCTACCTGCTCACCGATGCTTTTCAGGATAGAAGAGAGTATTTGGCCTTTGTGAGGCTTTGTAGTGGATATTGTCAAGAATTGTCACATTAGAGGAGAGCAATCCAAACTGCTCCCTTTCATCTGGAGCTGGCCTATACTCTTGTTCTTCAGTTGTTGTGAAGACTGTCTTGGGTTGACTTGATGTTGTATTTGCTATCACTGCACTATGCCCAGAAATTAGTATACATGCCTTTCTATGCCTTTAAACTGAGCCTGAGAGGGGAGAGAGAAAAGTGTACTTTTTCAAAGCAGTTTGTTTTCATGTTCCAAGGACACAGAGATAAAACCTGTCTGCTTCTGCAGCGGCAGGAGCAGGAGGAAGCACTGCTTGCTTTCCAGCCAGTTTTCAGCTTTCTTTTCTTCGGAGAGAGATGGAGAATTGAACTTCTGTTTTCCTGGGACTCCATTTATTTCCCTTTTCTCTCTGCTGGACTGTTTCAACATCAGAACACATTGAGAGGAATTTCCACCGAGGCCTTGGCCCTGGAGGTGGGCCCACCACCCCATCCCAGCTCCAAGGAGGGGGAGAGAGAGAGAGAGAGACTACGGAAGGACTCTGAAATTTTCCCAGGTTTTCTCTCTACAGCGAGAGGTTTCATTATTTAGCATTAGTATATTTTTTCCCTGTGTATTTGTTAAATAAATAGCTTTCATCTCTTTCATTTTCCTTCGAGGAAAAAGTTTTTTTCCTGAACCTGGTGGGGGAGGAGTGTTTTGTAACCTGTTTTCTCTCAGAGGATATATTTCTAAATTTGGCCAAACCGGCACAAAGACCTCTTAGAAAGTGTCATAGCATTTGACATGTTAAAACAATAATTTGATTAAGGAAATAATAGGCTGTATACATCTTCTGATTAAACCCCTCTAAACCTAGCTGAACTTTACTTATTTTATATTAGTATTATTTAAAGAAGAAACTTCTAGCGTTTGTTTAAATATAAGATAGTAGAATCACACTAAATACCTTACAGTATTTCAGCCTGTTGTCTCATTATGGTTCCAAACCAGCGTGGGTTTCTTGTAAATCCAGTATCCTATTGGCCCATCCTGTGTGGATGTCTCTGATATTTTAGAGTATGTCTACAATGCACTGCCTGAACATGGGAAACTTAGGTGCAGCCTCATGTCTTCTTGTGTCCAGCTGGACATTTGTGAGATGCTGAAATGTTAAAGGCTAATGACTCAAACAATCAGCCATTAGCAAAAGCAAGCAGGGATGAAGCAGGACCCTTGAGAAACCCACATTACTCAGCAGAGTATATTTATTTATACTTTGCTTTACTCTCTCTACACATTTCTGTGGATTTTGCCTCACATCTCCGTTTGACTGTTAGAACCAGCTAAATTTTAGGAAATGCCTAAAAAGCTTGCTTTCTCCCATTGTTCAAGGCACTCTAAAGCAAGCCTGTAACATATGCTGCATGTAAATATGTGGGTTTTACAGAAATTCAAAGGCATTGTTTTTAATTAAGAAATGAAATGCCAAGGAACTCAAAAGCTGCATTTTCAATAGCTTATTTTTAGTGTTCTATAACAAGGTCTTCATGAAAATGTTTGGTAAGAGACTAAAAGGGCCTTGGACACTAACAAGTCATGACAGCTAGCAGGATTCATAAGTAATTTATCAGTTACGGGTCATCTGGAGATGGTAAGTCAGGTCCTGAAGAGGACAGCTGCAAGTATATCTTTTATGGAGTGTAAAAAATCCTTGATGTAGTGGAATTAGAAAAAAGTACTGGAAGCTCTGTACAGAGTAGTTCAGGAGATGCAATGGACACACTTAAAAAGTTTATTCTAGTCTGAAAGGCAAGTACTGGTGATATCTTTCCAATGAGCGGAACTTTTTGAAATGGGAGCTTTTTAAGAGTAGCTGAAAGGAGAATCTTGAAACAATCACAAATTTCACAGAATGCATCGTATACACAGTCTAAAACATAGCTAACCCCCATCCTATTTATTACAGTTAGAGAAAAAAGAAAATTCTAAAAGGGAGGGCTAGGAGATGTGGGAAGGATTATCAGGCTAAACAGAATGTCTTATTCATTTAAGCTTTGTAGATACTTTTGTCACTTCCTCCCTTTAATTTCTAAAGAAATATTAAAACGATGAGAGTACAGACACTCAAAGAACAAAGAATGTTGACTCAGAATAAATATACAGAAGATTAGACACAATGATGAGGTTAACATGAAGAAAAGAACAAGTACAATGACAGTTAATTTTAGAAGTTGTAAAAACAAATTAGCTACCTTAATATGGCAGCCTTACCTAATAAAATATAAAATGTGGGTATTATCACTAACATGTGAAGAGGGAGAAATAGAACTTCTTTTTTTCTTTCCTTTTTTTTTTTTTTTTTGTTTTAAAGAATTGAAAAGAGGAGTTGATGGGAGGTATTCCTCATGTATTTCTCAGTCGGGGTTACTTTATATTTAAAAAAATATGAAAATATGCACTTTGGAAAAGACCAAGATCCATCTGATATTGGCTCAAGTAAATATGACCCTATTTCAAAAGATGCTGAAGATTCTTAACTACTGTTGTTATATCACATTTTCATAATAATATTAGGGAACAGAATGGCAATGACATTAGAATTTTTCTCCTGGAAGAGACATAGACTTCCACCAGTTTTTGTCCCTAAAATTATCTGGAAGGCATAGTAAGGGAGTGAAGTAAGGGAGCATAGCAAGAGAATACTGAAGTGAAAAAAAAATACCCAGCAAATAATTTGCTTAAAATATACATTTCTGGCACTTATTTCTCCAGTAATCTGGATGCATTCTGTTCCTAATCTTTGGTTACTCGGGAAAAGATTTGCAATATGATACTCAGCATTTTCTCTCCATCTGGCAAGAACTTCAAATGTATCTGCTAGTTTAGGCATTAATATTTATTTAGTAAACAAAAACCTTTCAAATATAGAATTTGATATAGTTCAAAATTTTATTGAATATATTTCTCTGTGTGCATGAAATAGCAAGTAGAGCTGAGAAATACAACCTGCAACTTCTGATAAATAATATACAGAAGACCTACCTCTGCATGCTTTCATGTGGAATAGGGAGAGAGCCATGAGGCCAGGTATGAAATCACTGATTCATATAATAATTTAGGCAAGAGGGCACCTCTGGAAAGCAGCTAGTCCAACATCCTGCTTGAAGCAGGTCCAGTTAGGTCAGGTTGCTCAGGGCCTTGTTCAGTCAAGCTGTGACTATCTTCAAAGACAGAATCCACAACCTTAGTGAGTAATGTGTCCTTGTGTTCAACCACCCTCAGGGTGGCTTTTTTTTTCTTTTTCCTTTTATCTTATATATTTCCCTGTTTATAGAGGTAGAGGCAAGATGTAATCTGAGTGCCTTTCTATTGCAGTGACCCTTACATGTCAAGAACCCACTGCAAGATCCTGGAAGTTGGAAAAAAAAGCAATTAATAAGAAAGCAAGTAGTTATTTGCATCCATGAAAAGATGAAAAAATACTTCTTCTCAGATGACTTCTTCGATTCATCTTTATTTTGTGTTAATGAATGAGATTTTCATTATTCCATTAAACTTATTCTATGGTAATAATATGCAGCGAGTGCTTTATTAAAAAGACAGGTTAAAAATGTTTACAAATATAACATGACCATTCATTTTATATTGCAAAGGCTTATTTTTATATATATATGATTAGAGAGTGTTTCCTATCCTTTAAGGCACACTACAGTCTAAATTTCTTAGCATTAAGAAGAATTTCTTACGCTATAAGGTCAGGTCATTTGTGATTGCTCAGAAAATTGGATAATTACTTTTTTTTGTACTTTTTTTTCTCTTTACTGTTATCTGAAAGAAGAGATCAGAATAGATGTGCTAGTTATCACATCTAATGGTGTTACCCTTACATTTCTGACTAAGGACAAAGATACAGTTTCAGCCTAACATTAACTGTGTCTGAGATTAAGAACCAGAAAAGACTAATAGTTTCAAAAAATAGGTCATTGCAAACCCTTAACCACATTGTTGAAGAGCCATTCAGGTTATCACAGTTTTAAGTTTTGACTCATGGACAGATGAAAACACCATGATAGAATGGAAGTGAAAATAGGACTGCAATAAGAGAAATGTGCGTCATGTGGGGGGCTGGGGGGAGTGTTGACTAAAACTACTGAATATTTATTTTTGCTATACTTTAAACTAAAACTTGACTGAAAGAGTTGACCATGGAACATTTATGATTATCAAAAGAAGTTCTTGACATTATTAAGAAGTGCTTGATACTGATGAACTGGAATTTACCTTTGCTCTGTTTTCTTTCCTGTGAGTTCTATTACAGTTTTCTGTTTTCCAAAGAAAAATGTGGCTGTCCTAAGACTAGGATTTGCATGAATCTTCATTGTGAAGAAGGAGTATACCTTTCTAGGTTAATCTTCACACATATTTTCCCCACTCAAAGGATTTAGTTATTTAAATTCAAATTGCATGCTATTGTAACCATGGATCCAATTATTGGTACCATTTCCTCTATAGCAACACAGCAATGTCTGAACATCAAGAATAATGCTAGATATTGTGCTTACTGTAATAAGTTGACAATCAGTCATAAGACATCTGTATTCACCGTACATAGACCAATTTCATTACATCATGTTTCATGTGGAAACAAAAGGGCAGCCAAAAGACCAAGACAGGGTGTCACTTTGTGACCCAGTCATAAATACAAAACATTTATACAACATCCTTCACAGAAAGTCATAGGATGATTTATGGCTCTAACTAAATTAAAACCAACATCAATCAAAAGGATTTTAATTTTTAATTTTTAAACTGCAACACATTCAGTTTCTGATTATTAAGAGGAAGTCAGTCTCCTAAATTTGATGCATAAAGGGAAAAAGCTTAATTTCAAACAATATGTAAAGCCCATCAGTCATCACACCTCCATGCAAAGTACCTGCTACATACTACTTTTTGGAACCGAGTTGCAAAGGACTTACTTCTGAGAACACCACGTTTCAGTAAAACAGATTCTTACCTTCACTATGAAATCAGGTTGCCCTCCTTAATATCCGTCTTGGTTTGAAAGACAGGTGTCTGCTAAGGAAGGCAGGAGCCTTCCTTGGAATGGCAGATGCGACCCCCCTTCCCTCCGAGTTATTATAATTTTGTAATCAAGGGGCTTTCAGGCAAAGATGTGGGAAATAGGAATAACAGTTCTTTACTATTATATATCTATATGTGTATAACCAGTCAAACAAAACAACAATAACTATGGCAGTAACAGCAAACAATCACAAACCCAGTCCCAGCCTTCTCGGCTGTCAGGCCCTTTCCCCTCGGGTGCAGTTCCGCTCGCAGCCGGCAGGGGCGCTGGCGGCTCCCGGTGAGCAGGGCAGGTGCGATGGTTCCCCCGCGGCTGCAGGGGGCGCTCCGGAGCGAGCTCAGGGAGCACGCGGCACTGGCGGCCTGGGATCCCGGGAAGGGATGGGACAAAGGCTTCACAAAGCCCTGGGCAGCTGTTCCTGGTGTCCGGCCGGACCCTTGGGTACAGCAGGCTGGAACAGCAGGGACGAGCACAAATCCCGGGTGGCAGACGAGATGTATCCAAACTGCGGAGCTGCTGTGGGAACCCCCCAGAGGTCTGGACAGGCAGGGTGAGCACGGCTACAACACAGCGAAGGCTTGGAGCAACAGCAGGGCAGGGCGGCCACAGCCCGGCTCCCAGCGGGGCAGGGAAGGCGGGCTTGGGATCCCGGGGTTTCTCTGGCAGAAGGAAAAGCAGCCAAAGAAAGCAGCCTCCCTCTCCATCCAAACGCCGGGGACTGACTGTCCGCACACCCAAGTGAAACAAGAGTAGCAAGATGCACCCCACCTCTATGGCTAACTCTTTTGTTTTCCTGAAGTACCCAGCAATTTGTCCCCCTAGCAACACGTATGAGGAAAATTCCTTTAACAGAAAAAAAACTAGGAGAACTCCAACAACATCTGTTGCTTCTTCCTACAAATTTTTTTCTGATCCCTCTTTCTAGTAGAATTACTGTAAATGAGAGATACTTTTACTAGCTTGACTATATTTCAGGAAATTATAGAAAAGGCTCTGCTTTATTAGGTAAAGAAAAATTCAAAGGGCTTTGTGGAGGCCAGCTCCCTGCGTTATGAAGCCCGCACAAGGCAGGAAACTCAAAGCCCATTGAGTTGCAAATGTGCATCACTCACATTTTCACCTTCAGGAAAATAATTATAGCTGAATTTAATTACTCAGGGTTTTGGGGTTTTTTTTTGGTTGTTGTTGTTTTGTTTTTTGTTTTGTTTTGTGTGTTGTTTTTTGGTTTTTTTTTTTACAGTAGATACTGCAGGAGAAGCAGGAGTCTTTTTAACAGGTTGCACATGTCCAAGTGTTAGCAGTTCAGTGGGGCAGCAGGGCTGCCTCTGTGAGAACAGACCAGGGGCTGCTCCATGTCCAATCTACCCAGCTCTAGTCAGCTCCAACACACCACAGGGCTCAGTGGAGCCCCTCAGTTCACATGGTGATGCCTCTGGGAAAACATATTTAAGAAAGGGTAAAAACATTGCACATCAGCTGTGAATTACATGAATAAGTGTGAGAGAAACAGCCCTGCAGACACCAAGGTCAGTGGAGAAGGAAGGCGAGGCAGTGCTCCAAGCACCAGGGCAGAGATCCTCCTGCAGCCCATGGAGAACACTATGATGACCCAGGTTGTCCCCCTGCAGCCCATGGAGGACCACACTGGAACAGATATCCTACTGCAGCTCATGGAAGAACCCACAACACAGCAAATGAATGTCCCCTTATAGAAGCTGCAGCCCATGCAGAGCTCACTCGGGAGCAGGCTTCTGGCAGGAGATGTGATCACATAAGAGAAGAGCTCGCAGAGAAGGCTTTCTGATGGGACCTGTGTCCTGTGGGGAACTCCCACTGGAGCAGTTGGTTTGTGAAGGCATGTACCTGGTGGAGAGGAGCTGTGCTGGAGCAGTTTGTGCAGGACTGCAGCCTGTGGGATGGATTCACACTGGAGAAGGAAAAAAAAAGCATGAGAAGGAAGGAGGAACTGGTACGGACTGACCATAGCCCTCAATCCCCCCAAAACTGCTCTGCTCGGATGAGACAAGAAGGTAAAGCAGTCATGAATGAAGGAGTAAAGTTGGGCCTGGTATGAAGCAGGGTGTGAGGGTTTAGTTTTGTCTTTGTTACTCACTGTCTTACTCTAGTTTTAATTAGCAATAAATTAAATCAATCTTCTTCAAGTTCAGTCTGTTTTGCCCTTGACAATAATTGGCATGGAATTCCCCTGTCTTTCTTAGCCCATGAGGTTTTTGATCTTATTTTTTCCCCCTATCCTATTGTGGAGGTGGAATGAGAGAGCAGCTGGGTGGGCACCTGACAGCCAGCCAAGGTCAATACACTACAGTCTTAGAACAATTTTAATAGTATATTTTTGCTATTGAAAAATGTTAATATTTCTTTTGCAGGTCATACATTAAGGTTTTCAAATGCCTTTTAAACAAGAATGTCATTAAATACCTGAGATTAATTCCGAGCTGGTGTTTGTGTTTTCAGCTTCATCAAAATCCATGGTACTGCAGCCATTCCCATCAGTACAAAATTTGACTCCTGTATTTAAAATTATTTTTCCTTATATATATCTACTAACAGATTTAGAGCTCTTACATCTCTGAAACAGGGTGAAGACTTCAAAAAGAGATCTGGAAACCTACAATATAATCAGATTCTATTTGAAACAAATGCTTTCGTCACACAGGGAAAATCTTACAAGGCTACTTATAATTTATATCATTTTTGTAAATCATTAAATTCTAGAATCACCTGGGTTCAAAGGAACCTTAAAGATCTCCTAGTTCCAACCCCCATGTCATGGACAGGGACACCTTTCACTAGAGCAGTTACATTTAATATATTTTTACTTTTTTGAGCACAAACCATCGATCTTGGTTTGAAGTAGAGATTACCTACATTTATAGTGCACATGCATAAATCACAAACTCATGGTCATTTCTAGCCTTTACCTGACACTGAATGATATGACAGACACACACAATAGCAACACTAGTACAGATTGATTTCTATTTAGCTGAAAATGGCAATTTTAAATTAGCATAAATACATTCCTGATTACAATTCTCTATGCACATATGACGTTGTGCATAGACTTTCAGAGCACGGAGAAAGTTCTTTTTAAAAACAGAAAACAATAATAGCTGATACACAGATTTGGAATGCATTTTCCATGTAATAAATGTTTAAGTTCAAGAGCAGGTCAAATTCTTGTTTAATGTTTTTAGTTTCATTTATTACTCCCAAGTCTTTCGTGTTGTGTAGTGATACATACAGGATGATCCTATTTATAAAATACCTCAATATTTATATTGTATATATTTATAAACTATATGGCAAGGTAGAGGCACAGAAGAAAAAAAGCTAGAAAACTGGCAATTCTCCACAGGGTCTTTGATCAGTCTAGGAATGGCACAATCATGTTGCACACCTGTAATGCAACTACAAAACACATGATAACTGAAAGCCACATGTTTGATGAAGTAGTTTCTTGACTTGTCCTCTTCCCTAGAATGACGAATTGACAGGCAGGTGCTCTGGGTACCTTTACCCACAAAAAGGAGGAGAATAGGGGAAGAACATCTCAGAAGCTGCTTTCCAAAATACACCAGAGGCTTTATTTTCTATTCTTCCTTAAATGAGAGTTTATTACTTTGTAAACAACCAGATCTGGGTAAAATACTGAAATGTGATTGAAGCACATTTCACCTGTTCAACTGATTAAAATATATTGTGGCAATGAATAATATTTTAATATACTGATTAAATGTATTTTTCTGACTTATTATGATAAGGAACATTTACTATCTTCTTAAATGTCTGAATGTTCCCTTCAGGCCATGTAGGTTTTAATTATTCTACTGAAATTGGTTTGTCTCAGCCAATCACAGAACACAGATAAAGCATGGAGACTTAGGAATACCATATAATTTTTTTTGCTCATTTATGCAAATTCCTGTCTGGTGATTAGCTAATGGGAGCTAATTTACATTCTCTCTATACATTTATTTCTCAAGAATTACAGTGAATTTGCAGATTTCTGTTTCATCTGCTGTTGCTCATTTGATCCTACAAGGTCTTCCTTATATACCTTCAGTAACTGAACCACACACAGCTACATGAGAATGTATAATAATAACAATAAAATATAAAATTGTCTGAAAAAATAAATATATAAATAAAAGGAAACATTCAATAATTTGATAAATGCTACAAGGCTATTCTTGATAAAATTAGTATTGTGTTCTTTTAGAATTTGTTTTCCTTGCTTTTTCTTTACACATGATTTAGATAAGAAACTCCCTATCTTGGATATTTCTTATTACCAAAAGATCAATATTTTGAAAAGAAACATTAATAAATAAAGAAAAATCATATGAAATTAGATATTTTGCAAGCAATTTTTTTCTTTTGTGTATGTTTCTTTTTCATTAAAATTATCTTTCACTCATTTATAATTGACAAGCTAGGTTTTTTTTCATTTTAATAATGACAAATTAAGATGGTTTGGCATTCCAAAAATGTAAGTATTTTAAATAGAGTTCTTGAAATGTAATTCTCTCTAATGAAAATAAAACCAATCTGAATCTAATATTTTTCAATCTTTAGGCACCTGTCATGTATTTTCTTATCAGGGAAAATCCCATGTATAGGTAAATATACATTTAACACCTAATTCCTCAGATGACTGAGCAGCCAAGATATGGATATGCAAAGACCACCTCAGAAATATTACATTGTCCTATGTCATTGTGTGTACCTGTAGCAGAATAAAAAAATAAAATAAAGTTAACTTTTCTGTTTAAGAATGTTGTGACAGTCCCTCATGTCATCCATGGTCATATCAGCTTGGCATATTATTTATAGTAAGGCAAAACCTTTATCTGAGATGGAGGGCCACAACCCCTTGGAGCAGAGACAATAAATTAAATGGATGCTTTCAGAAGGGAAGGAAAAGGAAGTATTATGTAGCAGGGCCCAGTATGATGTGCAATGATCTCAACACAAAAACTGTCTACCTGCTATTCATTTTATCTAACTTTGTTTTTTTATTTTATTTTATTCCTCTGGCTATGTCACAGAGGAGAAATTTAAGAAATTCAGAAGACAACAGAGAGGTGGCTTTGCTGAGGCTCACAGTGAGATTCACAAGTGTGAGCGGCTGCCTGAGGAAACACACAGAAGCATTTGTTATAGTGCACCTTGAGAAGGCAATAAAGGCTGCCAGTGCTGATAGAAATAGAAGTAAAATCTTTAGCAGCAGATGATGGGTGTTGAAAGAGAAGAGAAGAGTCTTCACAAGTATTCAGGGACTGCTCTGTAAATTTAGCCTTATGGGTGACTGAATACTGGGCCCCAAAACATTCCCTGGGTGCTGCTGATGTAGTGGAACAGACAAAGCCTAAGACATCTTTTGGGTCATTTCCATGGAGATGGCAGAATTTCTGCATGCAGGTATGATTGGCTGGGAAATGCAGCATCCAGGAGAGGTAAGAGAGCAACAACTCTGAGCTGCCATTAGAAATAAAATAATGGGAAAAAACTGTGCACAATCAAGTTAAAAGATTCAAAAGAAGAGGATGAAACTGTATGTCTAACATACTATTATCCAAAACCAGCAAAACACAGCATGCATGCTATTGCAGTTTGCAAGCTTAATGTTCTGTGACAGTTATTAAAGATGTTAATAAAATTGGGTTTTCTTTATATTTTTATTAGTTTACAGGATGGAAGTCCTACATGTGTGAGTGCCAGGATCCTTTACAACGATATACTTTAAAATACACAACCCAAGACTAACTCCATGCAGGGCAGCAACTGCTTTAAATTTCAGTGGATTTGGGTGGAATTTTTAGCCTGAATATTTTGAAGCCGTATGCTTTGCAATGTTCTCCAATGTCACCTTGAGCAAATATGCCCAAAGGAAGCAGATCATTCAGTGAGCCTAAATTAAGGTTGGGGGCAGGGGGAACCCACTTAAGAGCTGTCATTATTTCTTTTCTAAATTGAATGGCCTCCCCATGGAAATGGTGGAAGCCATGTTGTATGGAGCTTTTAAAACAAAATTGAACAAAAGACTGAAAACATTACAATGAGTGGTTCTGAACTGGTGGATTAGATAACTGTTAGTTTATTTCCTCTCCAATTTTTTCAAATTGCTATGATTTTCAGAGAGACTAATGTTCTTGACAAAAAACCACTTGTTATTTATTCCTCAGCAAAATATTGGCTTGTGTGACTGCAATGAAACATAACTGAAGTGACACTACTTCAATTTTTACATGAAATTACTGACCCAGCCTTGGGAAGGTGCTGGCTTTAAGCATTTTACACAGCCATTTTAGTCAGGTCAAAATTCTAAACATAGTATTAAAGCAAGTTACAATGCTGTACAATCAAATTAATATTTTTTCTGGATGGATCTGCATGGTATGATGCCCACTTGTTTTCTTCTGTGCTTACCAAACAGAGTGAAGATAACTTGGACCAGAGTGAATAGCTTTCTTTGGCTATTGCTTTACATTTTGGATTATTTTACAATTAAAAGTAGGAGTTCCACTGGCCCTCATGTTCTCAAATTACTTGCACTAGAAAACACAATTAATATTAGGAAAAGATTGATACTTAAACCTAGCTCCTGTTATTTGCGATATGTTGGAGAATACGCCTTTAAAACTTTCCCATTTGTTCTGGGAGAAAAGGCTACTCCTGAGGAAAAAACCTGCAGGTGATACTGAATAATGTCACACATTTAAATAAAATATTGGGGAACACAGACTTACACAAAATATTAACTAATTTTAGATGTATATAAATAAGTAAAAATCACATAATTTTCAGGTTTTTAGTTCATAAGGTAACAATTCCTTGCATATGAAATATTTTTGTCATGTTTACAGATTTCTCTCCAGCCAGCAAACCAGAATTGAATGCCCTAAGGCAAAATTAAGTTAACCTGTGAAAGGAAAACAAGCTTCCTGTGAAAGGAAAATCAGGGCCGAAGGCAGTACTACAAAAAAATGCAGAAAATTATGTCTAGGTGAGAATAAAAAACCCCAAACATATGGAAGATTAAAAAGTCTATATGGATTCTTTTCAACAATTAAAGTGCAAAATCCTATGGGGAAAAGAAAATCAGATCAAAAACTTAGGGTTTAAAAATGCACAGAATGAGTTTTATATATTTTTCTCAAATCCCAGAAGGAACAAAGCCGACATTAATTGTATGAATCACTGTGAAAGACTCACTACTATATGTTCGAACCAATTTTCTCTGTTTATAAACATCCGCCTAATTTCTGCATCTGATTCCTTTTATGTCACTGCTGTTGGTAGGCTCCTGTGCAGTTCTGAGTCTCTTATGTGCATTTTCCTCTGAACCATTTTTTGCTTTCTAGAATCTACAGTAATTAGCTGTTTATGCCTGCATATTGTTTTATGGTACAAGTTTCTCCTTTCAAGTAATTCTTCTCTACCACTTATTTAAGAAGTTGACGTGACTTCTAGCTTTGATCTGAGTAGACTGCAATTGGACACAAAATGCTTCGTATTGCCATCCTTTTTTTCCAATTTATAAAAATATAGCCTGAGCAAAGTCTTGAAAAGGAAGCTTTTTATATAGCCTAACAGCTACATTCAACATCCTAAAAAGACCCACCAACACAAATACTTAAACCTAATTTTCATAAAATACTCAGTCTTTTTTTTATGACTTTTCACTTGCCTTCTAGACATAGTAGCCCAAATTTAAAAGTAATTCACAAATAGTGATCATGATGCTCTCATTTCTGTGAAAAAGATAACATCGTCTTTATAATGTCGTAGTTCTCAAAATAAGACTCAAGTGTTTACTACAGGTGAAAAAAATCCTGCCATTCTGGGAGAGAGTTTCATTTACAGAGGGGATAGCTGGGGATGTAAGGGACTGCTGTCTTCTGGTCCAGAAAGTACTAGTCTGAGATTTTCCATAGCCATACACTAAGGAACCTGACTCTTCTTTACTCAGGGGTAAAAGCTTACTTATTTTCCTGTTCTGAAGCTGGAGCCTGGAGCAGACAGGCTTTATTCTTTCTTGTTTGCTCTTCCTGAGAAAGACAGTGAGTCAGGTGAAACATCTGAGGTGGGAGCCTGCAATCCTGCCATCTTCAGGTGTCACCCTGGTTCTCATCTATTCACTGATGGTTGCTGACTTTCAGTCATGAATCACTTAACAATTGCAAGGAGCTTCTCTGAGTTTCTGGTTCTATTGCCCCAATGTGCAGAAACAGTTCAGGCAAAAAGTAAGAATCATGCGCTACCTGGCAACTTTGGAAACAGGAAAGAAATAATATTTTTACAAATTTCAACAACCTCAGCTGCCATTGGGAAGTCTTTTCAAATATTTTTAAAGAGAAAAGAAGAAGAAAAAGACAAAAACCCAACATAAAGGCTTAAATAAATTCGTATTAAGTATTCACTAGGGAAATTTAAATTACTTTCCAAATAATTATTGGAGCCAAAATCTTCATTTTAAAAGGCAGAATAACAGCTATTTAATGTTCACCTGATATGCAATGTTTTATAAAACTTTATTAATCTGACACTTAAGATAAAAAATCACAGTAGAAAGTAAAATAAGTTTAAATTCTCTACTGGCTGTCCTCTAAACCTCTCAAACCCTTATACTCTATGCATTTACTGAAGATTTGTTCTGCCAAAAGCAGTGCTAACGTAACAGCTGCAGGCTGACAGTTCACATTAACTGTTGCAACTCGGAAGAGCGTGACCCCTGTCTTAGACGTCGCTTGTTCTATCTTATCAGACATAATGCAGACGAAGAAATTGTGCTACCAAGAAAATCCCAAGGACCAAAAAAGTCAGCAACAGCAAAAATGCTAACCTACATTTTCAGTCAGCTTTACAGGCGGAGCTGAAACATAATATTCAACAACCATACAAATCCCAACTACTTCTGTGCGCTTCTTACTCAGCTGGAGAAGGGCTGAAGTGGCTGTCTTGCTACAGGGAACTTGCCAGAGTTCTGCTTTCTGCTGGCCAATTCTCTCTCAAGTGATACTTGATCAAGAGCTCACAGCGCAGCCCACTAAACACTACTTGGCTTGACTAGGGAAAGGCTGCAGGCTTTGCACTGCCCCAGCAGCACAGGCTGTCAAGGCTCTTTTGGGCTCACTGGCCACAGCTGGGCTCAGACTGGTTTATCAGCTGTTGACAGGAGCAGTGTCCATGGACTGCCCTGGTTTAGCTTTTCCCTGTGATTCCCAGTACAGCACTGGTCAGACTGGTTGGGAAGCAGAGGGAGAAAAACAGCAGCCCTTCATAGCAATGACAACAGGAAACTGATGGGAAAACAGTGTGTTGTATTGAAAGAAGGTTTAAAAGTGACACAAGACTAAGGAAGAGGAAACTCCTCCCTATAGGTATCTCAGGATGACAGTAGTTTGTCAGAAACACCAACAGTTAGAACACCAAAACCACCCAGCACCTTTCCCCTCTTCTTCCCGAGAAAGGCTGAAACCATCAGTCTTGGGACCCACAGGGAAAATGGAAGGGTGAGCATCACATAAGAGAAATAGACTCATAAATGTTCTTTTATAAGGCATTTAAGGGTATTTCTAATCAGGCTTTTCTGCATTAATTTGTACTTTAAGTAATAGTACTGTCATAACTGGACTAATAATGTGTTTTGATTGTATTATAAAGATTTTTAAGCTTACAGTAAATTCTTAGTTCTGTGTAATAGTTCCCTCTTGCCTATAACAGGATTTGCATCAAATATGCCACATAAGAGAAGACAGTAGTTAATATGTCCTTGGATTTAGAGGTAACATTTATAATGCTTGGTTTATTACTCTTGAAGAGGAAGTAGTGCAAAAAGGGCAGCTATGAAATACTGTTAAGGCGTGATGTTAATGATTGTCCTATGGAATAAGGGCTAAAAATCTGAAGATTTATTACCTTTACTAAAAATTTTGAAAACTATCAGTAAATATGCTGGAACCAGATGTTTGAAATCACAATAAACTTGGCTCCATGAATTGGCATGTATCTTTCACCTGAAAAATAAGAGTGACATGGATCACCATAAAAAGGACCTCTCTAATACAAATCATTCATGTCTTTGTCTTGATTCAGGTGGTTTTTTTTGATAAAAAAAAGGCATGGGAGGAGGGGAGGAATTAACTCTCTTTCAACCTCTATATTCACAAAGAATCTAAGGTGGCACCTAAGCATCACAGAAACATCTCCTTGGTAAAGAGACAAAACTGTGTCATCCCTTGGTCTGAGAGATATCCTTCTTTACCTTGCCTTTCCTTGCCTTGCCGTTCCCTGCCCTCCCCTGGGGATCAGGAGGTTTGGAAAGGAAAGGATGGATGGGGAGAACAGTGACTGCATCTGTAGGTACTATGGAATAAATTAGATACCATGCTGTTCACCACCTAATAGCAACCTTATAATTGCTGCTCATTTTTTCATATGACTGCATTTTTTTTCTTCCACCCACTCATGCCAACATCCTCTTTTTTGACCTAACATTTTCTCCTTGCTCCACCTCACCCATTTTGCATTTCATTGTGACCTATTCAAAGCACAGCACCTTTCATTGTTCCTCCTTACATTTTGTCCATCTGGGGAGGCAGAGTTCATCTGCAAAGTCCAGAATGACATCTCAGTCAAGAACACGTCTCTTCCTCAGTAAAATTATGGTTTTTATTGTTGCTGTGGTGGTGTAGTTTTCTGGATGTAGGGGGTTGTTTATTGTTGGTGGGTTTTTTTCCCCAGATTTGATATCACATAGCACAATAGGTAGATGAAGACATAAATGGGGATGGAAAGTGCGTTGGTTGAAAAATGGGTTTTTTAAGGAGCTGAAGCTTGAAAAATAGATTGGATACAATAGTACTCTGAAATCAACAGGAAATAAGCTAAGTTCACAGACCTAAAACATGGTGTTATTTGCCACTTTCTTCCCTTGGCAATGTAGCACAAATATTTGAAGACATGTAATTCACTTTTAAGAGTGCTCCACGGTGCTCTGAGAAAGCTTGTTTTCAATATTTTCTGCTCCTATTTCTAAAAACAATTCTGAAATTACTTACTGGATTGGGAAGAAGGATATAAATATCCTATACCCTAGGTAAATGCTTAAACTTTTAGTCACTGGCTATATTCAGTTATCTAATATGAATAGACTGAAAGAGATTTATCAGAGAAGACAAAGTAACCCACAGCAATATTACTTAAAGCCTTGAAGTTAGTTTTACTAGGAAATAGAAAATGGAGGTTCAGGTGTCTGAAAATAACAAGGAACCAAATGTTTATCTTCCATATCCTGCATGAGTATTATATTCATGCAATTATTGGCTAAATTAAATGACTGGATACACTGGATTGATCCTAACTGGAGAGCTTAATCGAAGTCTCATCTTGCTATTTTATTGTTTTCTCTCAAGGTGTTTGAAAATGAAAGAAAAGTTCCTTTCTTGTCAAGTAAATTTGGGGTCATCCAAAGCACTTATTCCCTTCCGTTACATGAAGGAAAAATTGAGTACAACATTTTTCACAGGGAAGGAAAGAAACAAGCCATAAGTATGGTAGAGAACGTGCAAAGTGCTACCAACACAGGAAGCATTTAACATTTTCTTTGCTCTTATTCTTATGTGTGAGTAGCTACATGAAATGCAAACTACTAGAAAAGCAAGTTTTGTATGTCAGGAGTCATCTCAAGCAGTTATAACCTACTAAGGACATACAGCCATCATGTCAACAGGAGAGGTACCAGGATGCTGTATTAAATAGCCTGTCATCTCAGCCTATTTCTGCCTGACTGTGTCTCCAGCAACATCAAGGCTGTCTTCATCATTGGTGTGAATTTTCACCCAGGCTGAAAGTATTATTGTGCAAGAGAAAGACTGAATGGCCAAACTGTGCTACCTTCTTAAACTAGAAGAATATTAATAATGGATGACAGAAATGCCTGTACAGATGTTACATTTGAAACATTTATTCAGTGATGCATCGTAAGACTTTCTGTGGTGGCCAATCTGAAATGTTTGCTGAAAGTCGTGCCACTCAGTCCTAAATGTATTATCTCCTGCTGCACTGAGGACTTTCTTGGTGTTTTGGTGTCTCTTTAAACACAGGTAGTTGATACCTTCAACCACCTAAAGCAAAGGTTAAGAAACTACACTTTGTGTTGGTACTGATGTAGAAAAATTTTTCTAAGATGTTGTCAGTTTCCTGCTCTGACTGCATTTTATGTCATCAAAAGAAAATCAGATAGTTTATTCTCAGAGCAACCTGATCTAGCTGAAGATGTCCCTGCTCATTTCAGAGGTGTTGGACTAGATGACCTTAAAAGGTCCTTTCAACACAAACTATTCTATGATTCTATTTTGGAGAATGATAGTAGACTGCACCAGCAAAAAGCATTTCTAATCTTAAATTACTAGCTATTAAAAAAAAAAAAAATTTTTTTAAGAGATGGAGCACAATTAGCACAAGAATAATTGTATTATGCTAAGGGAAGCAAGTAGGCATATATGTTTATTAGTATGTTTTTTGCAAAAATGCAAACAAAGCCTTTCAGTGAGAAAAGAAGAAATCTTTATCACTTTGAATTGTTATGGGGCAACTTGTGTGAACCAGAACACACGAAAAATGTCAACAAAGAAAGTGAATCGAAACAAGGTGAAAAGTGAAGGGTTTAACTGTTGTCTGGAACGATAGCTATTCAGGTATGTGCTGCTATTCAAGTGATTCTTACCTGGTTATCTTTTAATACTTTAATAAATATGCTACCTGTTACTAGTGCTCTAGCAGCAATTTCCCTCTATCATATACTTCAAACCTCTTCTTTAAATCTTCATGTTCATTTATGACTTTTTCTTTTTGGCAAAGGCACAAGTACGCATGCAGTTCGTTGACTATCCTTCTCATAATGTCACTTTAAGACACATAGGAAAAGAATAAATTAATGGAAACATCACTTCACTTGACAGTAAATTGGAGGGAGAAACCAAAAAAAGAAATGTTTCAATTTATTCAAAATCATGTAGCAATTTTCATTTCCATTATTTACAATGGAAGAGGGCTCCAGAGACATAATTCAAAAGTTAAAGCAGTGAAGCATTAAGGAATATGAAGTTGGAAGTAGTCCTCTTATTTTGACAACAATTGATATTTTACTGGGAGAAATATTTCTGATCCAGGAAAATAATTTCTAGACTAAACTAGAGAAAATAGGCACTCTTCTAAGAACATATTCAGAAATGAGATGGACCAATGGACAAAAAGGAAACTTTATAATATTAAACCTGTAACAAAATATATGGATGCATTTTTGCCAATCAGAACAAAAAAAAAGTTACAATATAGGAACTGAGCCCCACAGAGCTATTCCCTCTTGATGCGGTCCGTGCCTTAATAGTATCTCCCCTGATGGGGGAGACGTTTTAAACGCTTTGCCAGGAGTCAGAGACGAACGGGACTTTTGGCCATCTTTTTCTTCAGTTGTTGCTTATTAATTCTTATCAGAAAAGTACAAGCCACTGGTGCAACCCAGACATAGCATGAAGCAGAGAACGCAGCAAAAGCCGAATTATCAAGATTGCACAGCTTTTTTAAAGGTAAATTACCCAATGAAAACTTAAAACACAAGATATTTTCACTTTTCTACCAATATCTAATAAATCATCTAGTCACGCAGGCAGGAATTGCATAATTCTTTATCCAATCATCCCAGGCTACTTCTACCACAGAGTATGGAGTAGATGAAGAAGAAGGTCTGGAGAACAATAACAATCCTCCATTTTGATGTTTTTTGCTTTTATCTACTTACTATGCTAATAAACCCCAAAACTCTAAATTTTTCAACCTGTGACAATCTTACATAATATTCTATCACCTAATTCACACCATTGTAGATTCTAATTCTTCCCAGAGGGTAGGCAATTTTCTCCATGGACAAAGGTCAAAACCAGTGTTGTCCAGGGGAGTAGAACCCCTCAAAATAGGCAGAGAAGTATTCTCTGTATTCTGGGTTCCCACACCTCTCAACCAAACTATTAAGTGCATTTTTTTTTTTTTTTAACTGGTTATAACATGGTTGTTGGGTTATATGAAAAAAGGTTGGGTTAGGATCCAAACTGAAACTGCCAGCACTGGAGGAAATTCTGTTTAAACACATATTAGGAAACAATCTCTGCCACCAGAGCGTTTTAAATGGTACTGTTTAAAAAGGCAATATATCACTGTTGCTTTTCTGCTTTCCTCATTCTCCCTCATCTTTTTTGCATCACATATCTGCATTCTCTTCCTTTCCAAAGATTCTTAATTTGCCTCTTCTCAAGCAAATAGTTTAGTGTTGATTAAAGATCTTGGGCCCTTGAGAATGCTTTAAATATTGTATTGCCCTATAGAAGGCTCATTCTCCACAAAGCCTCTTACAGATCTGTGGCTAGTGACAGTTAAGCACCTACAAAAAGAGAGGTCAGGCTACTGGTCTTTAACTCAGGATTATGTAAAATAATTATGGAACATGCTGAGAAGTGATCTTACCTGTTTCTCCTCCAAGACTGCTCCAGAGAATTGTCCTGTCTAATCTCAATATATAGTGATTGATAGAGAAGTTTCATTTTTCTCAGGTAGATTATTCCAGCAATTAGAAAGTTATTTTCTAATATAAAACTTAAACCTTTCTGATAAAATTTTACCCCTGGCTTTTTTCCCCTTCCTGTTTGTTTCGTTTTGTTCATTCCACATCTGCTAAACTAGAAATATATGTTAAGATCACTCCAAACTGAGACAAATCTAGCCATGCAGTAAGTTGCTTTACATGACTCCAACGAAGGGAAATGTTTGAGAGAGTTGTTCATGGCTTCTCTCCCATGAACTACCACTTTTGTAAACTTTAATCCTTTTTTGTCCAGGGACCAATTTAGTTGATATTTTTAGCACACAGTATTGAATAAGTAAATGCTAACTTTCCCATGGGAGCACTTCAGTTATATCTGTCTAATGCATGTAGTGTATAGGAAGAGGACTAAAAGTTAAGAACACTCTCATCATAGGCAGCTCTTATCCGGTGGTCAAAGAAAATTGGCAACCCTACCTCTTTTGTGTCTTCTGAGGTTGTGGATGATAATTCCATCCTTCTTAAAATCATATATGTGTACTTTGCCATTCTCCTATGATGGAAATACTACATGCTCAAATATTCAGTCTGCTATATTTTCTCCAACTCAACAAACACCAAAATCTGACTAATTCAGAATGCATCAGATTAATTTGTCTTTTCTCCAGGGCAGTCTTCTTAATGCGAGACTACTTTTATTCTTTATGGCTTGATGGGTTTCATCCTCAGGGCTTTGGTTAACATTAGTGATCCTTCAGAAAGCTTCTTTTTTGAAATTAATTTGTTTGCCATATTTTTAATTTTATGCAAAAGCGATCTAAAATCTAATGGAAAGAGATATTTTTTCTATTTTCTTTTTACTTTCTTTGAAACATATTAGGAAGTATCTGTGTGCAGAATATAACAGAAGATTCTAAGTTTGGGTTTAGGAACTAAAGAAAGAAAATAATTCTCTAGTCAATTCCATACATTATTTGAGGAGCAATTCTGTAGAAACATATTAAAACTATCCTTCTTTTAGCCCTTGTTAAATTCTATGGAGTGGGAAGATAGCAGAATACCCTAGGTGGGGTATAACAGGTTTCAGCATTTTCATGGATGCACGTCTACTTGTAAAAGCATATGAAGCTAGAAATTGTTAGAAGTCTTTCAGATACCTAAACATCCTCAGTTTTTAAGATGTCCCAAAATCTTTATTAGAAAGAAGTATATACATTACAAACTAATGCAATGCGAAAGACTGTTAACAGAAACAATCACTGCAGTATCTGCATTCCCACTCATGCAAGGGTTAAACTTTCATGACAGTAGAGATAGGACAACATTAAGTTCTCTAGATTTAAAACAAAACCTAGGCTCTTGCATCTCCAACTTTCATCTGCTACAGTTAAAAAACCCCCAAAAACCAACAACAATGAAAAAAACCTAACCAAACAAACAGCAGCAAATTTACAACAGGTGCAGTATGCTTCCTGCTTGTGTTAAATGGGTTCATTGGGAAATGACTGATCAAATGCTTCCATTAATTCCAGCAACTAAAAGGAAAAAAGTCCTCTGGCAAAGAGCAAAGACGTCTCTGAGAGAGTCCCTGTGATGGTGTTGTCTCAACCTCATTGCTCTTACTGGGCAATCTGTGGTGACTATGTGAATTCTCTCTCAAAAGACAGGTGTCCTTCTGTTTCTCCAGTCCTAAACAGATTAAATCTGTTTACCTTTAGGACACTGATAGAATACATAGAAAGGATGTGTTGCTGTGGAAGGAAATTTTACAGAGATGGAGTATTTTTCTGTTATAGGTATAACTAGAGAATGCTAGGATGTTATTGGTATTACTAGATAATGGCATATAACTAGATAATGCAGTCTGTCACTGAGGCTCAGGCCCACTTTGTCTTTGGCTATGCCCAAGAATAATTGGCAAACAAATTTACAGAAAGATGTTTAAATCTCTTTAAAGCAAATAAATGAACTAGCACTAAAGAATTTACTGGAAAATTACATTTGTTTTTTTTTTTTTAATGAGTTAATATTATTGATAGAAATAAAAGAAAACAAAATCTCAGCCATCATATTTTAATTTGATTTTTTTCATAAGCTTGAAAACAGTAACTGCTGGTTTTCAATATGGTCTGGCATTTGGCCTTAATTAACTACCTATCATAGAGAAATAGAAAAAACTAATATTAAAAGTAAAGATACAATGCCAGTTATTTCAGTAGGCTTGTGCATGTATTCAGCAGGTTAATATATACCATCAACACAGATTTTTTGCTCTCTTAAATATCACAAGAAAAGGACGAGTTTGCGTGTTCTCAACAAGCCATCCAGAAAATTACAGAGGAAGACATAAACACTGACTGAAATGCACGCAAACATTGCAAGAAATCTAAAGTAAAAAGGCTTTTTCCTTCCGTTTCTGATCTAAGCCACCTGTGCTTCTATCTAGGGCAGGCCAGGAACAACTGTCACTTTTACCTATGAATGTGGGTTAATTCTTCATGAGAGGTACTTGTGACCTTCAAACTACTGCTTTAAGTGGCTTACAGAGAGCCTCAGTGCAGAATATTCAATGTGCCCTTAGGTTTGTGTTTCCATCAGAACAGCACCTGCCACTAAAGGGAGTCAGATCATATGCTTATAGCACTTCTTTATGCTTATTTTTTAAAGGTAACGATAGAAAAGAATTCAGAGGTAATTTAAAATTAAGTGTAGCATCCTTTAAACCTTCTGAAATATCTCTCTAAAAATTACCATTTGTGAATGGAGTTTGAATGAGAAAATATCTTATTTTTTTGTTGAAAATATTTAATTAGTCTTAGCAAGGTTTGGGGCTTTTTTGTACCGAAGTAAATCAAAATATATACTGTCAGGAAATATCAGAATATAAAATTCATATACAGATTTACTTGAGGTGGAAGTGGGATTCTCTGCTTTATCTGAGTAACTCAGGGTTTCAATCCATTATCAGTACTAAATGATACTGTGATTCATTCAATAACCTACTCATTAGACAATCTTCTGTCTCAAAGCAAATCCCAGATAATCTCTTCACATCATATTGTCAAAGGGCCAATCTTAATCAAATCATTTAAGAATAGAATGATCTTTGCTTTCTAAGGCGAGATCAGAAAGAAAATACTGATGCCTGTTTGATTCCGAACTTGCTGCATGTGAGACTGGTGATGGCTTTTCTCTTTCATGGTCAATACATACAAATAAGAGAATCCTCAAGCAAGATGCTACAAGATCCTAGTGCGTGGATTCATTGACCAAAAGATGAAGATTTATTTATACTTCAAAACCCATGAGCTGGGTTTTTTCCTTTTAGGTTTTTTCTTTTTGAATGAAATGAGTTGACAGATGCATTGAAAACTTGTCTATAGTTTTGTCCATACAGGTTTAATTAGCCTTACAAAATAATGAAGTTTTTACATGAAATTCATGTTGTTTTCTGCCTGTGAATACTTACTCTTAAGTCCATTAAGTCTTCTATATGCTTAAAAAAGGTATTTATCATTTAATGTATTTTATATTACTTAGAAAATATACAATTCCATCAAGGTTATAATCTTGACTGTGAACCACTGCTAAACATTGATAAAAAACACAGAAGATCAACATTATGGTCCTGCTAGCTTTTCTGTATCATGTTTATATTAAAAAAAAAAGACAAAAACCCCCAAACAACAAAACCAACCACACTAACCCAACATTCCCACCCCCTTAATAAAATGATGATGGTTATTGGATGAGTATTTGCTGTCAAAAATTGTTAGTTGCTATCTGCTTTCATGGCTTTTCTTGTAATATTTCTAAAATGTGTGAATAAAAATAAAGGTTACTTTGATTTTTTTATCCTTGCTGCTTGTCGGCATGCTCAGGGAGTAGCACTTCATGCAGCTCTGCCTATGCTGTAGTTCTCTATTGGTAAAAACCACAACACCGGAATTTTCTCTCTGTAGAGATTTACCTAGAGATGGAGGGAAGGACTTAGGGGATGGGTGAATAAGAGCGTAGTCCTTCCAGTCGCTCTCACAAGAATGACACCCACTCCTTGCTATGCAGTCCAGGGCAGGATGCAATTTTGTGCCACCTCTCTCTTTCAACCATCAGTAGCTACACGAACCCTTTCCAGCAGATGCACAAACAAATTTGCAATAGAAACATTCCAGATGAGTATGGATTACCTGGCAGCCCAGGTGTCAGAAGAAGCTGCTGATGGTACTTCTGTCATATTTTGAAAGATGGAGAACAGAAACCTCACACCACTAAAGGACAATTGATTCTCTGTATTCTATTTTCCAGGTATCTTTCTTCAAGACAACTATTGATTTAGACTTTTTGGGTTCATTTATCAAGAGCTTTTTCTTTGCAGCATCAATAATATTTTACACAGTGAAATTGAAGGGAACTAATACCAAGGATGAACCAAATTCAATTTCCAACACTTTGCTACCTGTGAGCAAAACACTTAGTGCTTGGGAGACTTAGGATCATCTGTTTGATGATTTCTCTTGCTACATCTTGAGTCACTGACTGAAGCCATCTCTGAAAAGGTCATTCATGGAAGTTTTAGCTTAAGCCATTGTGTACAAAGAAGACACCAAAGTGTCTGGCATTGATTTTTCTTGCACTGCAACATTGCTCCCAGGAGTAAACTATCAAAGAGCCTATTGATAGAAACATGCCACAAGTCTGTGACTACATAGAATAGAACTACAGGCAGTCTCATTTTTTAATATTACCTGTCCTTAACACACAAGGAAACTGGACAAAATCACCTTAAAGTAACTATCTGAGATGTGATATAGAAGTTAAAGATGTGCAATGCTCTTTATGGATCAAGACTCCATCAATTGAATCAAATACATAAGGCTTGTAATTGGATGCCGCTTCTGTACTTGAGACATATCCTGGATGGATACTCCTTGGAGGGGGCTGGGAAAGGAAGAGGATGGAAAATCAGAATACTGCTCCTATGGTTATTACAAAATATTGAAATATAAAAACAAGTCATACTCTTTCTAGTAGATTTTTGAACAAGTCAAACTCTTCAGAGATTTTTACTGTTCCAGTATTTGAACCACGATGACAGCTGTACCTTGCAGAGGAAAAAACACTTCCACCTGATCTAGACTCACCCTCCCAAGCCTTATGATTAGCCCTCTGCTGCATTCTAATTTATTGAAGGAGAGACAGTTTGCCAAGTAAGCAACTGTATCCCCTTATGAAAGTCCCAGTGCAATGTAAGTTAAGCAGTGCATATACACAGACATATAAAACAGTGAATTTTCACTTTTTGACACCTTAAAGGCTTTTCAGAAGTCATGGTAGCTTCAAAAGTGTCTGCTTTCTAGCAGTACGTATACCTATATAACTTTTTGTCATTTTTTTCCCTTTGTAGTTTTGCTGACTGCTACAGCTTTTATTCCTGACATATCAAAGAATATAGATAACAGAAGTCAAAAGAAGGTAAATTCATAATCACATTCAAATGTAGAGTAGAACATACATTTTAAATTATTTTTTATAGATGATTCATATTTTCTCTTGCAGTATCTTATTTCTTTAACTTGATAGCCTAACTGTAGATAAGAGTCAAGAAGGAACAAATCAGTGTCTCAGTGGGAAAAAAATAAGTTCAAATAAAACTTTCCTGCTGCTTTTGCAGAAGGAATTTGAGTATATGGATTAATCCATTTTCTCTCTCAATGTATAATATATTATATAGGAAATCCATTCTTTTTCCCTCAATATCTTGTATATATCAAATTAATTTATGGGTATTACAGGAGGAGAGGGGAATGTTGTCACTAGATGATGGCAGGATAGGTTCCATGGATTACTGTTAAAGACATCCCTTATTGAAAGGGAACCTGCAAACTGAACACATATGAGAAAATTGCTGTCACTAATGCTAAATGCTAAATCCTTCCTCATTTGTTTCCTATAGTACTTTACCACATTTTATGTGACCTCCAGAATGATCTTTTGAAAGCCAGGTTTGTACCTGAGCCTCCTTGTGAATGATGTGCTGCAGAAAAGGGAGCCCTTTCCGAGAAGGATTTCTATATTTTGCCATTTTTAATACATCAATCAGTCATAGCAAACAGTCAGTCTCCCCTGCTAGCTGTCCTGGTGGGTAAGGCAGGGATTTTCAGTGTCAGGTCAAAAACCCTCTCCGGCTCACACGTATTAATGTTGCTCTCAGCAGGAGCAGCACACACACCTCAGGCTAACGTTCCCTTCTGCCAGCACCCGGCCTGAGCTCAGGGTCATTAATTCAGCCCATGGTGTTCATCCCAAGTCAGCTTGACAACCTGGTTACAGGGACAAGTCCTTCATGGAGGTCAGGGCTGCCCACTGGGGAAAGAGGCTGAGGCTTAGAAATTAATCTCTCTTCACCACTTGTCGGCCAGAAAGAAAAACACACAGAATGATACAGGCAAGAGTGTGATCTACATGTCGACAATTCTATTGAGTTGCAGTTATTATGGTCAGTCCTACCTGGGAAACTTGTGGACAGTGACCTTCTGATCAAATTGGAACTGCTCTGAATTACTATTTTAATAATTTTTTGAGCTATTAGTTTAAAAAATTTTCTGAAGGAACAAACTTCATCCTTACTACTTTCCAGATAGGAAGGGAGAAATTACATTCCACCTTGCTTGAATTGTTTTAGTAGCACTTGCAGAAGTTGATTTAGTTCCAGTAAAAATATAAGCAAAACAATTGTCATTTACCAACTTATCTGGATTACCTTTGAATTGTTTCTAAATGTAATATAACAAAATATTTTAAAAGAAAATAAAGTTTAATGTAGAAAGGAAGATTTTCCATTATAAGTAATTAGATCTCTTTTTCTTTTTTCTTTATCCCTTTTTTTTTTGTGTGTGTAAAGAGATGTAGGTCCCCAAGCATCTGTAAAACAAGAGAGGAAACATCAAGGGATTTATAGTATGCTACCCACAAGTTTGAGATCTTTTCCTTTGAACATATTTCATTCCATTCCCTGTAGGATTTATTTCATATTTCCTAGGCCTTTGGGGATGGTGAGGTTGCAAGGAAGTTGGACTACAGTATGAAGCCAGCAGGGCAGGAGACATGAGCAGTTTTGCTGATTTCAAAATAGAATCTGAGGTTGTCAGTAAAAAACCAGATTTTATTTTTATTACCAAAGGCAGATTTAAAAGGCTATTTAGCAATGGAGGAGAAGAAGTGTATCAGCACATTCTGCCATGATAAAAGTTTACATAAAGGGCATTTGCTGTGCAGATATATTCCAAGCAGATTTATAACTATGCTGCGCTGTTTTCCAGTAAGAACAGAACACCAAAGAGTTATAAATGAAAAATCTTTTTGAATACTTAGCTTTTTAGAATTTATTAAATATATATCTGGATGGATCATCACAGTTGTACTATGATTTCTCTAAAACTGTAAAAAATCATCTTCATTTTGGTGAAGAATTTCTGATTCCCTTATCTCTTGGATGAGGAACTAGACTGCTAATAAATATATACAGTGGACCCATCCTTACAAACTCTAGTTGTAGTTCAATAAATTTCAGCTATCCCACCTTGTTCTACTTGCTCAGCTATTCTAGGATGCCATATGAACAACAGCATTTAATTTCATCTGCTACAGCTTTTCTTTTTTGGGACAGAAAGGAGGAAAAAACTTAGAAATTCCATCCTCAGTGATTAAATTCTAATAATAATTCACCACCTAAGAGTTACAATGAAAACAGCGAAAGAAAAGGAAAATTTGACCAAGTATCTTCAAAGCTCTGGAATAAACAATTGCCAGGCAGCTCTTATTACATTCTTGAGAAGAAACTGTTAACTAATATTTTGATTTCACTGGTGACAAAGCAGACTCTGGAAGGAGATATGAATCCCATAAAGTCCAAAAGAGATTCAGTAACCGATCTGGAATTCTCTTCAGTCAGAAAATAATAGTTCTTATACCCACTTGAGGCCTAACTTCCTATTGCTTTTATTTAAAGAAAGTAACATTTTGAATCAGTATGTCCTTGGTGTGTAAAACTCTACCAAGCTGATGGACAATTTGGTTAGGAATTCGTCAGCACAACACATCCATATTCCCCTCTTTTTTTTTTTTTTCTGGTTTTGAACTTAATGTGTGTCCATCTGTCAGTGTCCTGTGTGCTCTGAAATCTGCACAGCACATTCTCAGCTTTTATGCAAGCTATAATCCCATGATATTGTAAAAAGAAAATAGAAGTATCATTTCAAGACACAGCTCATTGAACCCATTTTAATTAAAACTTTTTGAAATAGATTTTATAAACTTCCTAATCTTAGCTGCAGATTAGTTGCCTGTTTATTGGATGAATGCACTAGGCACATTTTGGTTTGCATACTTAGAGATTACAGCCCTATTTTGTCCTGAAGGTATTTTATTTGATGAGGTCCATTTTAAGCAGCCTAATTCATGAATTAGCTGCCAATGTAGGGCATAAACCCAATCTAATTTGAGGGACCCACATAATTTATTCTGCATGATGAATTCTCCCAAGGAAGCAACAGAGCAGAAATACCTTTCACCAGTAAAGAGAAAGCCATGAATTTAGAATGGCAAAAAAACCCAAACCCCAACAACAACAAACAAACAAGGAAAAAAACCTCTCAACAATTTACTAGTACACAGTTCTTAGCACAAAATAATTAATCCAAAAAACATATGCATAATAAAGTTAAAATTTTTTTTCAAGGAGACCCTGGAAGTGAATAATAATAACCAGACAGTGTAACATTAGTGTAAATCATTAATGCACTTTCTAAAACTTTTCTGTAATATATCTGCAAGGAGGAATTTTGGAAACAGCATTAATCCACGATATTCCAATCTGGATATACAGGTAATTCTTCACCCTTTCTGCCAAGCAGAGCTAACCAAATTTCATGTGCCATCTGATTGTTACAGCCTCTTCAGCTGGACTTGTTCCCTGCTGAGTTCAAATCCAATAAATGCAGATGCATAATTGTACATCAATTTTCTGATTTACTTGTTTTGCAATTCATCTATGGCCTGCAGTAGCTTTCAAAAGCCCTTGAGTCAAAATGGTCTGAATCTGATCATTAAAGCTTACAGAATTCCAGGCAATCTTCCCTCTCTTTTTGAAACTTTTCTGAATTTGAAGTAGAAAACAGCCTGCTGCTTACTGGAACCTCCTTTAAGTTGAGAAAGATCAAAATTAAAGTATTGCAAGAAGCAAATCACTCTGCTCAGTTATGTGCACCTGAATATTTAGCAGTGTTATGCTTTTGAATCTTGCCCTCACAGATAGGTGCAACATTTTTCTTTTCCATATAAATAAATTTTAAGCTCTTGTAGATTTGGTAATGCTTGATATAGTGGATGACATCTCCTTTATTTTCTTTTTTTTTTTTTAATTCTTTTTAGTATAAGCTCCATACACAGGACCTGCCAAACTGGGTCAGATTCAGGTATCCATCTAGATGGAGAACCTGCAGTAGTCAACACACAGGGATAGAGCTGATGAACAAAGCAAGGACACAGTCCCTGACCTGTCCTTAAAGATTTTGTCAATTAGAAGTTCATGAATTGGCTGTTCCATGAAGACTACAGTGTTGAACAGCTGTGCTTGGGTTTCTTCATGAAGCCTTTCACAGACCCTTTATCCTTCAGAAAAAATGTGGAAATCGCTGTCACAGAATGGGCAAGAAAATAGTGTGGGGGTTTTTTTAATCTTAGTTTATTCTAAAAAGACTTGTTATTTCCATAAGTATTGTCTACATCTTGAACTTTTAAAATACAGAAAAATCATTATCTACTATGCTTTCCTGTTTCCCAAACATATTACTTTTAACGTATCAGTTTTGTTGCTACACAAGCCATTCTATATCCTTCTCTGTATATTTTGGTAGTAGTTTGAAAGCAAACCAGTGAGAGACTCAAAATCAGAACTACAGTTTAATAGGAAAATTAAAAATAAATGCAGTAGTACAGAAACACTGACAGAGTCAGGGTACAACCCGACACCCTGCCTGGCGGGGTGGTGGTAGCAATCTGATTAAATGGTGGCTGCAATCCTCCTGATGTGATAGATGTGGTTCTGCTGAAGCAGTGATCCTGTAGAAGGGTCTGGTCCTCCTCTGGAGGTCCAGCAGTGGTTTTGTAGCTCTTGTCCTCTGGGAATCTGGTAGGTGAGGGCTGAGTGTGGTGTTCCAAACCTCAGATTATATCCAGGTAGCAATGCTTGGTTCCTCCCTCTGGGCAGAGCATCTCACAATGGGATGATGTAATTTTATGAGCCATGCAGTGAAGTTGGATGGCCCGTTAAGAGAAGATATCCCTCCGGAGGGAGTTATCAGGGATGTGTCACGGAAGAGATAAAGAACACTGCCCCACCTGGTTTCAACAGATGGTGATAGAATACATACTTTTGGTTACATCTTACATTGTAACCTAAGACAGTTTCCTACTTCTATTTCATCCTTTAATTTGAGGGGCCAGAGCTGACTCTATGACCAAGATAAGTGTATTTTCATCTTTATTCACAAAGATTCCAATATCTCTTTCCTGAGAGGTGATAACTAATTTGGAACTCATCACTGTGTTTCCATGTAGAGCTGAAATATTTTCTCCTGTGAGCATTACTTTGCATTAACTGTCTTCAGGTTCCATCTGCTTTTTTATTGCTAACCTCTCAGTAACACAGCAGATTTTTGCACCTCTTTGAGGTTAATAGTCAGTGACAAGCCTAAATACATTCATTTCAATGAATTCTGTCCCCTAACTTGTAATCTTTTCTCTGCAATAATTAGCTATATCCTATATGTCAGAGAATCTATAAAAATCATTAGGGGAACTTGCTTGGACCCTTCTTTGTGAAAATTGCTGCCTTTTCTTTAGCATGTTATTAACTTATGACAGTGTCAACTCCACGAAGCTGGGCCATACAGTAATTTCATGGAAAAATATTGTACTTTTCAGTATTAAACCCACTTTTAATTCTTACAATTAATATAACTGTGGATGTGGTTAAAGTAAGACATAGGTCTGCAGAAGGCAACCTATATATTAAATAGGAACTTTGAGAGACAGTATGTCCTCTTGGAAATAAATAAGTTATCCCTCTGCAAGGACTTAAAGAGCACAGTTGCCTGTCTCAAATACTGTCAAGACCATAGAAGAAACTTGCCATAAGAGAAGCCACCACAGCAGGAATTTGAGATAAGCTCAGAAGGGAGGAGTTATGACAGGAAGTTGCTATTCCAGGCCTATCAGAGGTGAGATCTGGTTAGCACATCCTGGTTAATGTATCTGGACAAAAATTCCAACTGTGGCAAACTGTGTGAAAGGAAGCAACTGCTCACCCACATATCACTCCAAGCTGGCACCTGCAACCACCACCAACCACTGAAGAACCCCCAAACCAATTTCTGGGGCCTTCCACCAGAGGACTGGGTGTGACCCACAGTATTAAAACTGCCCCCCCCCTCCCCCCACCGGCAGGTAGCAGGGCATTCCCACCCAAACATGAACATATGTTAACCTCTTGAATTCTGTTTCGAGGGCTTCCCCCACCCTCGATTGATCAAGACTTCAAACTTCATCAACCAACAATCACTTCAACCAACAGACATCTAAATTGCAACGATCAAGTCTCATCAGCAGATCCACAGGTGCTGATAACTTTTCTCCACTATCTACATTTGTTCCCCTCTTTCTCTCTCTTTCTTTCCCTTACCTATTTCCTTAAGTGATATTTTCATACTTTTATATTGTCATATTACTATAGATAATAACCCAAATAGTTATACCTGCTTTCCATTGCAACCAAATTTTTCTAAAATATACACATTTATATTTATATTATTTATATTTGTGTTTATATTTATTTATAAACACTGATCATTCTGTGTCATTTCACTCTAATCCACCCCAAGGGACCTATCAACAAGAACTCCAGTTACCCTCACCTTCAGGGCTGGTTGTAACACCATCTTAGAGAAGTCAACTACAAGAATCTGCTACCAGACCACTGCAAGTTCATTCAGCAGCTGGGGGATGATTGTGCTGAAATGCACACTGAAATTTTAATTATCATCTGGGTCCAAGGACAAAGAATTCACAATATTACATCATGCTTAGCTTTGAGAAAATGGAGGAGGAGCAAGGGAACAAGTATTACCTAAGGAATCAGATAAATCCCACAGTATAGCAAGTCACAATTTTATTTGTTACTGTGTGTGAGAGGCAATCACAGAACTGGGGGTTTATTTTAAAACATTATGGAATTAATCAATTACGACTTCCAAGGGAGCTCCTTTTTTTAATAAGATGAGGTTCAGAACATTTCAGAGCAACTGCTATTCAATAATTGCTATGTACTCAGCCTTTCATAGCACAAAACGCTGTCTCAGACGTTTTTATCTATTATTAGTGTGTAGATGAAAAAATAATTAAGATTCTGAAAAGTATTGAGTTTCTGGTTACGCAATAACATGTTAACACATCCAAAATTAATGGATATTCTGAAAGCACTGATGTGAAATATAAATTTAAGGTTTAAAACCTTAAGAAATGAAGAACTCATGTCTTAATTGAGAAAAAAATTAATGACTTCCTCCTACCCTCCCAGTGCACTAAGTGAAATAAGTTGGAATACTCCCACACATTTTTTGTAGCAATTGGTTCTTCTGTCTGGTGTCAAAATATAGGCCAAAACCTGCAAATTTTGCTCAAACTGAACAAGGAAGAAAACCTTCATTTTATCAGATCTGAAACATAACATTTTAAGCAATTTTGAGCATAAGCAAAGGATTGGGAAACTTACAGCTTCTGTGTATTTCTTGTTGATTGGTGTTGCTAGAGACAATTCTAATTATTTTATTGCCTTCTTGGTTGAAAACCTAGGCATAAAATATATATATATATCTGCAAACTGGTCACTGTATTAAAAATAAACAAATAAACAAACAAAAAACCCACCAAAAAACCTACAAACCCCACATGGAAAAGGGGCAACTGAAGCACCTAAAATCTATCCATGTTTCGTTATAGTGAACTTCGCATATTCCTGGGCAATAGACAGTGTGGATTTAAACCTCCTTGGACAAAAAGAAGGAAATTAATAATATAATGCAATTGGTTGGTGCTCTGAGATTTTAAGTTCTGGGGAAGCACAGGACCACTGCTACAATCTCCAGCTTAATGAAAAACATGAAGTTCACTTCCTCATTTTCATAATTTCCCCTTTGCTGCTGACAGATGAAATTAAATAAAAATATTGTGCACTAGGCCAGACAGAGATCTTGTTTGAAAGAAGTGTGTGCAAAAGCATTAAAATAGTTTTGTTGCCATTCAGTAATTAAAATGTTATTTGTTCACCACTAACTGTGGCATAACAAAGGACCACAGTTAATTGTGTCCCAGTTGTGGGATTAACACTAAATAAGAGAAAGAGTAACAAGGAGAATTCAAAAAAATCTTGAACTTGTACAGAAAAGAAAATACATTAAAATATGAATGTGATTTCACGTATGTCTCAACTCACAGATGCACAGATGCTGTTTGAATCAGGTCAGCTTTCTGTTGTAAAGGTTCATTTTGCAGTTTCACAGCTCAGCAAAATGAGGGACTAAGGCAGATTAAGTGTCACTGGTAAATTGAACTTTTAGTAAAAGACAAATTCAGAAACTGCTTCTGTTCCTGACTTGCAGGTTTAAAACCAAATATTACACGGAAAAACCTGGTCCTTGCCCACAGAAATTTAGCAGAAGGCTGGGTTAGGGTCTACGCATCTGGCAAAGTCCCCTCCTTGTCATCACCAGGCGAAGTGGCTCAGAGCAGGGTGACACGTTGTGACAGATGCACTGTCCTGGGTTGCAGTGTATTCTATTACCATCCTCATGAGCTGTTGA
>NW_024581604.1:0-75118 GCF_017639235.1 Corvus kubaryi
TTCCCCTTCCCCTTCCCCTTCCCCTTCCCTTTCCCCTTCTCTTTCACTTTCCCCTTCTCCTTCCCCTTCTCCTTCCCCTTCCCCTTTCCCCTCCCCCCTTCCCCTTCCCCTTTCCCCTTTCCCCTTCCCCTTTCCCCTTTTCCTCCTCAGGTGTACATGCTGGACATTCGTATCCTGAACAAAGCCCAGGAGGTGAAAAAGTCAAGCACTCCTAGTTGCAGAACTGCACAGCACTATTTTCTAGACATGTGCATTTATGCATTTCTCTTTTCTTTCCTTAGTCTTGCAACCTTGAGGAAAAGAAGAGAAAAAACCCCAAAACAACCTGTCAAGCACATGAACTGGAAATGGAAGAATTAGGGATAGCTAACTTATTTCCACAGTTCTACTGCTGTATGCTCACTTTCCTGTGCTAATTACAGGCTTTGCTAAACATCAGCCAGATCCCGTCCTTTCTTTTTCACTACCTGCTGCCTTCCTCCTATTTTCTTGTTGGTCTGTACCTCTTATTTTCTCTTACCTTTGTCCTCCTCCCTTTGCTACTCTGATTAACAACATCCATCATAAGACAAAAAGAAAATGAAACTTCTTTAAACAAAATATGTTACTGACACAGTGCTTGCCAACTATGTCTGTTCTTTCAGCTTGTGTGAGCAATTCTTTTTCAATAGCTCTCTGTCTTGCTTATTTATATTGCATGCTTTTTGGGGCAGGGACAGCCTAACTTCTCAGTTAGACTAACTTTTTGAAGTACTTAGCAGATGGCTCCCTTCTCAGTTTTTTTTTTTCTTTTACTTTTTTTCTTCCCAAAGCACTTGGATGAGTGATATTATGTTCTTCTCTATGTTTAAGGCTGAACTTAAAGTATCATTTTACTGTGTCTGGAGCTTAATTCAGCAAAGCACTCAAGCAGTGACTTTAAACATGACTAACCCCTCTGAATACTGTAGGAATACTAATACAAGCAAATTTTTTGTCCTGTTTAGAATGTTTTAGTAAATTTGGGCTCTATGGTGTACATTCTTAAATTCTCCACTCTTTCCAGGAAAGCCATCCTAGTCCATAAAAACATTTTCAGATATTTTGTGGGTTTGATGTGAAAAAAATGCAAAGTTATTATCACAGCCTGAAATGAAAAGGTAATTTGTGCTTCTATATATAAAAATATTCAAATTTTCATGTTCTCTTTAGAGCTAACTCTTCAAAAAATATAATCCAAAATACATAGTAGCTGAATATAATAATGGTAAAAATAAATGGTCAAAATAGTCCGTGAAAACATTATCACCTCAATTATAATCTTAGCTGTGTTATTTCCCAATAACTAAATTTTTCCAAATTCAAAAATGCCCCCATTTCCAAATATTGATAATTATATCAAGGATAAAATTTTCTTTTTATGAAAAAAGGACCAGAGTGAGACAGTGAAATATGTGACATCTTTGCTCTGTGAATAATTCTTGCATTTTTTGGTCTTTTGAATCTCACAACATTTTCAGTAATTTTTTTTGCTATTATGTCAAAATTTCTTCTTTATCTGAAGAGGTGAAAATTTGCACATATTTTTCTATAATTGACTCATCCTGTACTACCCACTAGAAAGACTTTTGTAAACAAATACCTTCTTAGCAGTGAGTTACAAAACTGTTCATATTTTAAGTATGCCTTTAAAATAGTTTCAAAAGTGTTCTAAAAGCAGACAGTAGGAAATGCCAACCCAATTTTACTGACATGAAGTATAGTCTGAGGAAGAAAACCATGAATTTGAAGTTATTTTTGCCTTTAATGGAAGCTACTAGAATGATGGATGTGGGTAGAATATCCAACAGAATGACTGTAGATTTAGGAAAATTGTTTGGGTAAAAGGTGAAGAGAATTGACACGTTCTAAAGTGCAGCTATTTCTGAATCAGTTTTTAGTCTCTGTTGAGTGTTTCTTGAACAGCTGAATGTTTGTAAAAATTAGTCAAGGTAGGATGGTAGTCAGTGATGGCTACAAACCACAGTGTCCTGCATGAGAACAGGATCATTAGTTCCTGAAGTACCTGTCTGTTATGTTAGCATTGCACGTTATCATCAAACTCTGTTGCTGAAGCAGCAGATGGTTAAATTCTTACACCGCAGAGCTTTCTGAACACTGTCAGCATTACTAAAGAAGCCATTTAAATAATTTAAAAGTGTTCTGTAAAATCAGGAATCTCATCTGGACAAAGAAATTTCTGATAAGGAAACTAATCAATAAATGCTTGTATGCATATCAGCAACCACAGCTTCTTATGCTTTATTATGCATGAACAATTCAGCCCTTTACACAAATCCATATGTAAGCTGAAAGCTTTAATTAGTACAGTGTCACAGATCTGAGAAGAGTTCTAATCTAAATTATTTATCAGTAGACATGTGACTGATAGATTTAACTAGATTTTCCCAAATCTGATGTATTGAGAAAGAAGGCACAAAGTAAAAGCCAAACTTTCATCCACCAGTCTGGCGCTCTGTGGTGTGCAGACTGCAGCAGAGCCCTGACATGTCTCAGTTATAGTCAATATTAGTCTTACATGGGAGTTGAGGTGAAAACCATAAAGAATTGAGTCAAAGAAGAGCAGATGAGAGCTATAGTTCTGTGGCTGAGCCTCCAGGTCAGACAAGGGAGTGGAGCAAACTTTGCCCTGATTACTTGGGGATTATAAGCACTGAAAGAGTAAGTGAAGAAACAAAAGGCAGCATATAAAAAGATGAAAAATTGCTGAAGCCTCCTGCTTACAACTGAGACTTTTCTTGTAGTGGGTAACAGCCTCAGTGGTTTACAAAATGTGTACAGAGCACACTGACAGGGAAAAGGCCATCATTCCAGATGTGACAGCATATGGTAGGTGTGTTGGGACATGGTAAACAACTGGAACTGGGGATTATCATCTATGCAGGATCCTTATGTTATACTCCTAAAATCAACCATAAATCTGGTTTGCTTTTTGATAAGAATTGCCTTCTATCAGAGTAATATGGTATATAACATACAGGCATTGGCATCACACCTATTCTATAGTATTTTCTGAGACAAAACTTGGAAAACAAACGCATCATCAACTAAATGGAACAGCAGCTTTCCCCTGTACAAAGAGAAACCATTTCTATAGTGTAGGTGCTTTGGGTGGTTCGGACGGTCAGGACAGACGGAGACGAGAGATCTCTATAGGCAGATCTCGGAACATGCGGTTTATTGCAAAGGGCGTGGGTACAGGGGCACTGCTTAGAGCTGCCAGACTCAGCTCGGAGCAGGCCCAGGAGAGCAAGAGAGTAAGCGGGTAAGTAAAGAGAGAGAGAGAGAGAGAGGAATGAGAGTGAAGAAGAAGTGATGAGAATAGAATGGAATGGTGAAGTCCTGGTTACAATACAATAAATCATCTTCTGTACTGAATATTCTAATTGTCACTAACCAATCTAATAAAACATACAAATCCTATAGCATTTACATACAGCCTATAAGAGTTCTTATATTACCATAGAGTGTTACATCTTAACTTCTAAAAACTACTCTTTGGACCCCTTCTGCTGAGCTAGTAGGGTCTGCTCTGACCCTTGGACCTGCCTGCAAGCAGAGGGTATTGTTCAATCAAGAGGGGATTACCTTCAGTCGGCCATACCATTGTTTTCCAGTTGTTCAGTAACTAAGATTTGGTATTTCAAAAGTGGCTTTCATTTCGATGTCGCCTGTAGTTTTCATATTCCCAAAATCTTTTGTCAGGCAATCATATTTATAAGGCTTTCCTGTTTCATCTTCCCCAACACTATAGTCAATCTGTTCTAAAATATCCTGCATAATATTGAAATGTATTGTGCTCTGAAGCTTTTGTACTTTTGGAAACTGCTGGAAAAAACTACCAGCTGTTACCTCTCTGGAGGAACTCCACATTGTATTGGTGTGAGAGTAGAACGGGTCCCTCCATGCAGAAGAGAGGTTAGTGTTGGCACAGATATCCTGCTATAGGGAAGCTTGGAGTGTTTGGCAGTGTAGGGGAGTGAGAGATGGGTGGGCAATAAGGCAGATTGTCAAAGCTTGACTAAAAGAAAAAGGCAAAGAGTAAATGAATGTCAAAGAGTGAATTCCTGAATGAAAGAGCTCTTCCGTGTATTATAACTCACACATTGAAGCTGGATGCTTTCTGTAAGTATTAAATAAAAGCAAGAAAAAACCCCAAGCAAACAAAAAACCCACCAAAAATTGTATTTATGTTAATTTGGATCTATTACTTGCCTGTTATATATTGTAAATAGCAAGGTTTATTTTCCTGTGGTTAAAAATATTATAAATAACTAAATAGTAGCAGGGTACATGTCTTAAATGTATAGGAAGTGTATAAAATATACTAACACTCTGAAATCAGGAGAACTTGTCATCTTGGCCTTTTGACCAAGGGTGGGAAAACAAATGTGGGTTATTTTTCTTCTCCACCCTGCACCATGCTGTGTGTGTTTTGTGTGTGGGCTCCTTAGTTCCAGCGTTTTCTGATGTTTGCCTTATCACTGAGGAAAGAATGGGGGGAAATGCTTCATTTTGGAAAAATTCAGTGGAGCTTGAGTAGGATGAAACAAGTAGCAGCTGGTAGAGAAGATGTAAAACCATCTCAAAACTCTTTTGATTGCTTAGCCTGGAATTTCTGATGGTGACAGATGTGTGTTGGATGAATTAACTCATGGAGTAGGAGCTTCTGCTTGTGCAGAAGTCTGGACAACCCTAGATAAGAGACTGTGAAGTCCTCTCTAAAACATTGTGAATGTCCTGTAAAACCTTTCTGTTCCAGCTAGATTAAACTGAATTTTTCCAGAGAGGTTAATTTTACCACCACAGGATTGGATCTCCAGTGCAACTCAATGAAATTGGAAACTAAGAATAGTGAAAAATTGATAAAGAAGCAAAAAACCAAAAGGAAATCCTTAGAACCTACCATATAAGAGGTTTTTAACTACACTGAGAACAAAAGAAATCCTAATAACATTACTTTTCCCTTACCAGACTGAAATAAAGTTTCATAAATAAAACATATTTCCCTTTTCTATTGAATAAATATTTCTGCTCTCTATTTGAAAAAATGAAACAAACACAGTCATTTCCGAGGCTGCTTATGAAATACTTTTCACATTAACAGTAAATCAGAAGCTGCAGCTCCTATAGCAGGCTAGTTTTAAAAAAACAGATCTGAGGAACCTCCTGTCCCAAAGGTGAAAAATGGAAAGGGGGAGAAGCTTCTTAGTTTCTCAGTGTTGATTTCTAATACAACTTAAAGCAATTAGGAAATTCCAGATGATTGAAAGGCAAGATAAAAATGAAAAAAGGAGACAATTCAGTGTTTTAATTTTAAAAATATACAAATGTGATTACTCCATTAGCTATATAATTCTCATCTTGATTCTGTGTAAACTAATCAAGTAGTTTAAGTAGGACTATATTTATAGAAGCGGATAAAGCAAAAGCAGTTATCTTCAATTAGCCTTAGTTTATGGTAACCAGATACTGCCCAAAGTTATCCCTGGTGAGTTTACAAGTTAGACTCTTGGAGGATCAGTATTGCTTTATTATTTAGCATTACTGAAAACACTTCTCAGGTAAACAATTCAGAAGCAGACTTAAAATCTGGAGGGGTTTCAGAGCAAAGGTATAAACAGTTTGGAAAAGAGATAGCAGTATAATATGGTGCCCTGGGCATCAATGATATCACAGAGAAGAATTGGAACTGACAGTCACAGAGTACATGAAGAACAGATATAAGATAAGCAGAAGATTCTGATATGGCAGAAAATAGGAAAATATCAGATGTTTGGAAATAAAGTAATAGAATCAAGGCAAATTTTTACTGGGATATAATGAACTCTTGGAGTAAACATTTAAAGGCCGTGGCTAATTCTCTGATACAAGAGAATTCATGAAAATCCCATTACCTGGAATTTTTATGTATTTGTGTGTATGTGTAGTAACAACCATCCTAAAAAAAAAAAAAAAGTTTAACGGACCTTTTCTGTGTAGAAACTGGGCAGGTTGATCAATGAAGTACTATTATCATGTGGTACTAAAAATATACATAAATTTTCTGTATGTTAGTAGACCCATGTTATCCTTCCAGTGGCTTCAGTAAATGCAAAGACTATGTGCATAACTATCCACCTAATGTAAGAATCAGTTCATTGACTGTTTATGGTCTGCTGGCTTATGAGTGCATCATTATTATTATTCTTCTTTTTTCCTTGAAATTTAAATCAGAAGGGACTATGAAATCCCTGTTTTCTTTCCTAGATTTTGTCAGGGATCAGATATCCTTCACTAAGCCTATATTATGCTTCTTAAAACTCAAATAATCAAATATAAAATGGCAAATAATCAACAAACATGAATTCCCTGTAAATTTTTCGTCAGAGGTCTATGCAAATGTTTCTGTAAGATTGGTGTTTTTCCAGAGAATATAGGAAGGCACAGAAATTAACAGAGCAGTTTTAAATGAGAAAGCTGTGAAGTTGTAGCATTGTGCAGGTACTTGACTTGTTTATTTGAGAGCTTAATAGATTTTTAGAAAGTAAAATCATTTGGGATTTAAGGTCAGGAAAGTATAAGTATCCTTAGCCCATAAATTTAGAAGGAAGAATCCCAACAAAGAGGAAAATAAGGGGATGTGGATGCCAAAACGGAAGACAGAGATCACCCGCAGTAGATTAGGGACAAACAATCCTGTGACAGAGCCAGAATGATAGAAGTCAGTGGCTTTTTGCCCTTATCAGGAACTAGCAAGTTATGGGCTTGAAATCAACTGCAATGAGACTGGATTAGTCAGTTGGATTAGTTCAAAATGCTGCTTAATGGCACCATAAAGTATCCCAATGACTCCCTATTAGGAGTAAATCCTTAGCTGTAAATTATGATTAGGATTAAGCACAAGGCCAGCTGACAGTTGTCAGCAGAGAGGCAGGGACTTCCAGGTGCAGAGTGAATTCCTCTGCAAGAGCTCTTTCCTGTGTGCTCATCCATCCACACATTCAGACCACTGGTGCAAGGATTAATTCCAGCATTCTGGTAGCCATTTATTTCCAAGATGTATTAGAAGTGGTTTTGCACAGTTAGAACAGCCTGCCTGAACAATATAGTTCCAATCAGAGGATGTGAAAAACCATCTTGATATACCATCTTAGGTCATCCAAAAGTTGCTGCTTCTGGCCAGGGTGTGTTTTCTTTCTCTTTTAGAACATATCAAGATCTTAATTTATTATAAAAATTTTCATGAGGATAATGCTTTCAATTTTCCAAGATGCAGTACATAAATTTACTGGACTGGAAAAACATGCACTGACTTTTGTACAGTCACTTGAAAGCTTTAGAACTGATGAAAGACTAGCTGATCTCTGCTATTTCTTGTCATTTAAAACCCAGCATTTCTGGAGTTAGCTTGAAATTGGATTAAAAAAATACAGCTCAGGAAAATTGTCTCCTAATAGCCAGAATGTCTTGCAGTTTAGGGATGCATCAAATCTACACTGAATATGCTTTTTGTGCAAAGAAAAGCCAGATTTGGATTCAATTGCATGTTTTTACCAAAACAACACTCTATCATATTACCAAAGGTTAGAAGTTAACCTTTTACTTTTTACTGCTTTGTCTTCTAAACATGCTGGCTTGATTGCAGGCTGCTTTGTGCTGTCACTCTAAGGCAAACACTTTGATCTTGTTTATTCGTATTGACAACAGGTTTAAACAGGTTGGCATTGCTATACTGTGATCAAAAAAGTAATCATTTGTGGAAAAACAATGCACAGAACATTCTCATTACGTACTGTGCTTTCACGGGTGCTGCACATTGAACTGAATATCACACTTGGAGGAGATCATTCAGAATCAGAAATCAAGAATCATAATATAATTTTCTCTCTTTGACTGGATATCAGGAAATTATACAAATGATAGTGGAAGCTGGCATTAAAACACTGCTGCTAAGCCTTAGTCATGACATCTTTTAAGCATGCCTTTCTGATTGTATATTGAAAACCAGGGAACAGTGAACCTCCTGAACAAGAAACACTAGAAAAAGGAGCACTTTCTAAATCAGAGATTTTTTAAGAGTGTGGGTGTCTAATTGTTTATTTCCAGCCATTGATGGCGTACTTTTTATAACTGTATATATACATCGGGATAGAACATTCTCAAGGAGATTAAAATGAAATTTGAATATTTGAAATGTACACAAACTGGTATGAATTTATATCATGAACTAAAAGGGACTAAGAAGAAGCATTCATAATAAATCAAGGGAAGAAAAGCCCAACCATAAAGTGGAAAAGAAACCTTGAAGCTAAGTGGTGCAACTGGTTTTACTTTATTCAGGGGTCAAGCATTCCTAATGTTTCAGTTTGCTCTCCTTTTTTAATCTCAAGTTATCATTTGAACAGTCTCTTGACTGTTCAAATAGAATGACCTTAGAGCAACTTGGAAGTAACTTAGTTGAGAATTTTCAGTCTCTCTGACTGGGTAGTGGGAAGGAAGGGGCTCTCTGGGGGCATCAAATCTAAATTGTTTCTGAAGATTTCTAACCGTGCTGTAACTCCAGAAGTCAAGTTAACTGCCTAATGTTGGCAGTACTTTACTCAGGTGCCCAGACTAACATGCTGTAATTTGAAAGGACTTCCAACTTTACTTTTATGTGTACCTCAGTGCATTCACACTTTCAGAAGAGAGTCTGGGTGTGACCTTCCTTCTGATTGATGTCCCTGAAGTGTCTGAGAGAGATGAACTGCTGCTAAGGCCAGCTTTCCAAAGATGGAGAGCAGAACCGTGAAAGACAATCATTTTGTGAAGCATTGAACTGGAAAGGACCAATTCATATGAAAGACCTCTGGATGCCAAAGAGTTCAGTAATTCCTGAGTTTTCTGGAGAAAAATCCTAAAGAGAGAGATAGGTCATTTGAACTGGAATGTCCTCTTCCAATCCAGTACCCCAAAGTGCATGAAACACGTTCGCCTTGGGGTTCCACAGCCAATATCCTCTAAATTTCCTCTAAAGGTAAAAAGTTACATTTAGGCAAATGCATCAGCATAATTCAAAGAGAGAAAGTGTCACGTGGGATTAGACTAATCATCAATCTATACTGGTATCCTATAGTGGCCAACAACAGATGTTTCAGAGGCAGATATGAAACCTCTTTAGTGAGAAATTCTATAATGCCATGTAAGGGTTTCTTTCTATCCAGGGCATAAATTCTTGACATATACAACTAATTTCTTGTAAAAAAATATAAATAAATGAGCATTTTGCCTAGTCTGAGGTAGTAGCAACATACGCTGTGAAAAGCATTGCAACTTCATTCCCTTTTGTCATTTAGAAGGGGATTTTAGAATCATTTGAATGTCACTGGAAAATAAAAATTTGGTCTATGCTCCTACCAGCCTGGGACTTTTGTATGCTGGGTTAGGTTACACTGGTGGGCAGCTTGAAACAAGCTATCTCAGAAGGTCACAGAAAATGGTGTGAAGGTGAAATAACATGGTTTTTCCTGGGGAAATAATGGCACTTCATTTCTTCAAGCTAGTGCAGGAAAGAAACATAAGTCGTAACCAATATTTGTATTTGCCCTTTTGAATGTCGTGCATTAGGTCTGCCTTACTGTCTGACAGCAATCTACAGAAAGAAATTATACCTACTTAGATGAAGCTATTACCTCTTTATTATAAAAACCTCAGCTGTTTTATGAGAAGCAGGGAAGCAATATTTTCATGTGATGAAACTCAACTCTTCAGTATAATGGGAAATGCAGAATATTTTTACACTCTTTTTGAAGTACAGCATCTTAGTATAATTTACACTACCTTGCTGCAGTAACTAGAGGTGAGCCAAACCTGTGAGTTCAGCAAATCTGGGATGTGTCCAAATTTGTAAATAGTTAGAGGGCATTTTGACTATCTTACACTGAAGAAGAGGTGGAGACTGAAAATGGTTCTGGTTCACTTAAAAATACAGTTCTTGAAATATTAGATTCAAATACATGTAAGCAGTGAATTTGTTTAAAGTCCTTATTAACCTTCCACTGAAATGATCAAGCAGGCTAATATGCCTCCATCTTACTGTATGTATTAAATTTACCAGTAAAAACTATATAAATCCTGAGATATTAAAGAGACCTGAATCTGCTCCAGAATTATCAGTTGTTGGTGCTGCTGCCAAAATGAACGAACTTAATTTTTTTATAAGAGACATAGGAAAAAAGCTCTGTCCTTGCCTTCCTTGTTACACAGAGGAAGGTTTCACACACCCATCAAGAAAACCCAGAAGGTCTGTTCCTGCAGAAGCATAAGGGAAACCTGAAGATATAGCATGATGAATGTGATCAACACTGTTCCCTGAACTGGATTTTGCATCTTTGACCAGCACCAGGTACAGAGATACATTTTAGTACAGCTTTCATGCAAGACTTCTCTATTTTATCTAAGGTCATATGTGATCCACAAATACTCCTAGCTGAAATTTGCCCTCCAGAATGACATACTTCATTCCAAAAGCCTGGGAAAGAGGGAGGAAAGTGACCTCTAGTTACTCTCAATTTTATATAACTTATTGACACCACTGGTCTTATCAGTAGAGAAAAACCTTTAGGAGATGACTGGTTGTATATAGTCTTTTAAGTCAGGTGCTGGAAGTGTGATTCACCAGATTTGAAAATGTTTGCAAATCCATTGTCCTTCAAACTTGTAGAAATTCCCCTCTGATTTTCAGCTTAAGAAGAGTACGTATTATACACTGGTTTCTAATTGTACTTCTTCAATTGCATTTGATGTGCAGGGACATGAAATAAGCGCAGATTAAGCTACTCTGTTTTTTTTCCATTCAGTCTTAATTACCCTGATGACTTGTACATTTCCCAGTTGTTAAATAAGCTTGGCTTATGGCAGATATTGCAACTTTGTTATGCTGATGTTTCATGCAGCATTGAACCTTACTGGTATAAAAAGGGGTGAATAAATTGTGTATAAAAAGGGGTGAATAAATTGTGTATATAAACAGTAGAAAAGGTAAAATTTATCTGAGGAACTTCAGCAAACATCCTCCTGATAATTATAGTTTACAAATTTTAAACAATAATAGAAAGCTTTAAGAAGGTCCACTGGTTTCTTATTTGGGTCTGAATGACTGAATCACAGAATAATAGAATCAATAGGGTTGGAAGGGACCTCTGGAAACCATCTTGTCCAACCCATCTGTCGAGGCAGGGTCACCAAGATCATAGAAATGGGTCCAGGTGGGTTTTCAACATCTTTAGAGAGGGACACTTCATGACTTCCTTGGGCAGCCAGTGGCATTGCTACATAAAGAAGTTCTTCTTCATGTTGAGGTGGAACTTCTCTGTTTTAGTTTATGGCCATTACTACTCGTGTTGTCACTTGGCACCACTGAAAAAATACGGCACCATTCTCTTGACACTCTTCTTTGACATATTTGTATGTATTGATGAAATCCCCTTTCAGTCTTCTCTAGACTAGAAAGGCCCAGCTCCCTCAGTCCCTCCTCACAAGAGAGATGCTCTACATCCCTAACCGTCTTTGTGCCCCCCCACTGGACCCCCTCCAGTAGCTCCTTGTCTACTTTGGAGACCAAAATTGAGCGCAATGCTCCAGATGTGGCCTCACTGGGCCTGAGTAGAGGGGCAGGATTACCTCCCTTGACCTTCTGGCCACACTCTTCCCAATGCACCCCAGGATACCATTGGCCCTCCTGGTCACAAGGGCACTGCTGGCTCGTGGTCAGCTTGTCACTCACCAGGACTCCCAGGTCCTTCTCTGCAGAGCTGCTCTCCAGTAGAGCTGCTCTCCAGCCTCCAACCTGTGCTGGTGCTTAGGGTTATTCCTCTCCAGGTACAAGACCCTGTACTCGCCCTTGTTGAACCTGATTAGGTTCCTCTCCACTCAACTCTCCAGCCTTTTAAGGTCCCACTTAATGGCAGCAGAGCCTTCAGCCTTATCAGCCACCTCCCCCAGTTTTATATCATCATGAACTTGCTTAGGGTACATTCGATACCTTTGTCTAGATCATTAATAAACAAGTTGAATAAGTCTGGATGAAATATTGATCCCTGGGGAATGCCACTGACTGCAGGCCTCCAACTCCACTCATCACGACCCTCTGAGCTCTGCCATTCAGCCAGGTCTTGATCCGCCCCACCGTCCATTCATTCAACCCATATCCTGAGCTTACCTATGAGGATGTTATGGGAGATAGTGCAGGTAGGCAACATCCACTGGTCTCCCCTCTTTGACCCATCCTGCCATGCCATCATAGAAGGCTATAAGAATGGTCAAGCAAGATTTACTTTTGATGAATCCGTGTTGACTATTTCTAATCATCTTCTTTTCTGTTATTTCCTTCGTGATGACCTCCAAAATTATCTGCTCCATTATTTTTCCAGTGATGGAGGTGTGGCTGACTAGACTGTAGTTTCCTGGGTCCTCCTTGCCCTTTTTGAAGATGGGAGTAACACTGGCCTTCCTCCAGTCCTGTTCTCTGTGACTTTTCAAAGATAATGGAGAGTGGCTTAACAACAGCTGCCAGCTCCCTCAGCAACCATGGGTTCATTCCACCAGAGTCCATGGATTTATGTGCGTTAGAATATGTATAATGAAGAGGTCATTTGAAAAATACCAGACTTTCAGAAACAAGTGTGCTAGTTATTGCATATTCCCAGTACCCATTCATGAATGATACATTTTTAAATGGCTAAGCTATGTGTGAGGTAGCAATCTTCCCTAATTCTTCCCTAATCCCTTTCAGGCTCAGTTGCAGACACAGAGACAGAAGAAGAACTGAGCTAGTCAAAGTGAAATGAGAACAGAATATTTTACATTTAAGGATAAAAGAAAAAATACCTGTGAATAATGGGTATAGAACTGAACAGTATCAGCTGTGAATGAGTACCTCTAATCATTGCCTTGATAAACTGAGATGTGTATGTGGAATGTCCTCAAACCTTTATCACTTTGAACACATGTTGCATGTCTTTGTTTCAGCAAAACTGAGGAGTCCAGATATCTGCTAAACAAAATAGCTAATTTGGTACTGTGGAGACCTCGGCTAGTTTAATTGCATCCCTCTGTTGAATTTGGAAAAGTATCCAAATTCTAAGATACCTGTTGTATATCATAAGGTCTTTTGTAAAGGATGAGACCATCTCTCCACAAAGGAAAGTCAGCAACAAGTTCACATTCATGCATCAAAATATATGGTGATAAATGTTAACTTAAAATCTTAGGTATTAACAAGAAACATCCATAAGTTTGCATGATGAATTCCAGAAGATCTAGTTGTGACGAATTTTCTTATTATTTATCCATAATTCCAAAAAATTGGAAACCCTGTTTTTTCAAAGTATAATTTCAGTGTTCTCTGTATGTACTGTTTTGTTTATCAAGGAGAGTTTCATATACTAGATTTTGCTGTCTGAGAGGACAGTTAAGTAAAAAATTTGTTTCTCCTGACTTGCTAAAAAGTGGAAAAAAATGACTGATGAAAATTACGTCCAAAACATATATATATGGATATTTTTGTATGCTGGATATTTTGCAACACATACATAATCAGTAACATATTTTGAAGTGGCATTCCCTGATAAACCTAAACCTGTTTCTTTATCATGGTCTCCAAAGTGTCCACTAAAGATACAGCTTTAATTCTAAGGAAAATGAAAGGCTATTAAAAAGTGCAAACAGAACATTACAGTACTAAAAAGATATAAATCTTCTGGGTATGCAGTAAAGACAAGAAGTCACATTCAGTGCTTAATATTATTGGCTGAATTACTTTGTATTACTGGCCAAAATATGCCTGATGATGTTACAAAAGTTGTTTGATGTTATATCTCTTTATTTACCTGTGTGTATGCATATGCATGTACACACATATGTACATACCAAGTCCTCTTGCTTTTTTATGTCCTTTTAAGATCTTATCTTTGTTTTCATCTTTCTAATTAAGAACATAATCTTTAGTTTTTCTGGAACTCATATTTGCTGTTACTGAAGTCAGCCTCGGGTCCAGTGTGGACCTGGAGGAAACAGATGGAAAAAGCACCATACTGCTCTGGAAATTATAATACCTGCTGGCAACTGCTTATTGTGTTCCAGGAGGGCTGATGCAGCTCTAAGTCTCTTCAGGAACTGGGAAATATTTTCTGCCATGATGTAAGGGTCAGGGTGAGGGCAGACAAAAAAAAAAAAAATTGATTCTGTGGAAAAATTCTTATGAGTAGAGGTAGATCAAGGCCTGATGGCTAAAAGGTGAGAATGGATAGAATTCACTGTATTGGATGATTTCTTCCCAGCTTTCTCTCTTTCCAGACATGAAGGCACAGGACTTGTACTCAAGTCTGGTTTGAGGAATGCAGAAAACCTATACTGCCACTCAGGAATATAGCAACAATGCCAGATCTGATGTAGAGCACCACTTTCTATAGTCTTAATGGAAAAGGCAACTGACTTTTATGGCACATATATTCCTTTCCCCATATAGGCCAGGAGGGTTAGGTGAGGGAAGGCACTTCACCTGTAGGTGCTTAGAGACAAGAAACAACTGAAGTTACATGAAGTTTTAAGTTACATGAAGTTTTTCGTTTGTTTTTTTTCACCTGTGGACAAAGGATTCATCTTTTCTCATTTTTCTGAACATTCAGTAAATATTTATTCCTCCAAAGTACCTTTAAAAGCAAGGTTAAAGGCAGATTTTAGGAAAAGTGTAGCCCATGTAAAATGAAAACAGTAACAAAAAAGGACAGAGGGAAAAAAAAACAAAAGAAAAAATACAGCATATTTTTCTTTAATTTTCAAGACTGAAGGAAATCTGTAATTAACAGTGGTAGCTACACCCTTGCATGTTAGAGGATATATTCTCTGCTTTCAGCTTTGAACATCCTCCTGGACTTCATAGGTCTCATTTGCTAAACACAAATGTATGTACCATTTTGAAAGGCTTACAGGAACTGTCCAACAAAAGTATATAGACATATGAAAATTTGAAATCACAGAGCAGTAAAGAGGAGACAGCTCATAAAAGAGCAAAACTACTTTAAACTACAGTGCCTTTTACTTGTAAGGAATTTACCTTGACTCTAAAAATTTTAAGCAACAAATACATGTGGGGATCAGTGTTTTGTTTCCTTATTTCTGTCATTAAGGTACTGATTCTTTTACCATTATTCAGGAAGTTTACAACTTTCCACTGAATTTTGAGTTATGCATTAATTCCAGTCAATTCACAGTATATTTTGGTATACCTATTGTATTCCTAGTAGTTTTTGAAAGATCATTTAAACAACAAATAACTTTGTGAAAAATTATTTCAGTAAACTTACAGTAGTATGAAAAGTGGACATTGTGTTTAAGTAGTACTACTTTAGGAACTTTTGCTTCTGAAAGAAAAAAATGATTCTATTATAATGCACAGTTCTCCTAGGATATCTTGCAAGTTCAGTAGCTCCTGGATCAGCAGAAAATTAACTCCAAAATTCAACAGCAGCTTTTCACCAATTGGTGACGATTAGCCTAAGGGTAGCCAACTGGCTCTACCTCTTCCTTCAGCACCAATAAGTCAGCTGAGATGGAAGGGCCTCTCAGCACTTTGAACACCCTGAGACCTGACAAAGGGTGCTGCCACACAAAGGGCTGTGCTGGTGAAATAAGTCTGCTTCAGTGGAGTAGCTCTAGATCTGTCACAATTTCTGGTGAAATAAGTCTTGCTGCAATGGAATAGCTCTAGATCTGTCACAATCCTGCAAGCCCCTTGATCAAAGAGCCTGATTGCCAAATGGACAGGCTTTTCATGACCCTGCCAGAAGTGTTTAGCCTAGCCATACATTTCTAATTGAAGAACTTAGGGTCCAGAGATATCGTCCCAAAAATGTGGATAATAAATGAAAGTGGTTGAACTTGCTGTACTAACCTGCGTTTGCACAAAATACAGAAGGATGAGACAAGTGGCTTTACAGACAAAGTAATAAATAATGAAGGGTTTGTGGTTTGTTTTGTGGGTTTTATAAAGAGAAAAAGTAGCCATTGAGATGAACTTGTATGATAGAATATGGATTTTTCTCGTCTCTTTTATTCTTAAACTGCCTATTAGGAAAGGCCAATGATTTTGTGCTATGTCTCACATGCTAAATAAAGATATAATGAGTTAGCTTCTTTTCTGAAAGTCAGGTTTCGGTTTTCATGGCTACTGTATTGTCTTCTCTCTTCCTGTAAGCTGATATACTCGACAGCAGAAAGCTGATTTATCCCTAAACACTGTGGCCTGTGTATTCAAACATGACAGCTCTTTGCACTGTTTAGTCACCTAAATAACCATGTTTCGGTCTTCAGAAATGCTTAACATTCATAGCTCAAGTTGACTCTGATGGAACTGGAAGAAGCTCCAACACCTTAAAAAAATGTTTTATATTTAGTCAGATGTACATATATGCTGCACACATGACCAGTTGATCTAATTCTTATTTATATAGTTATAAATATGTACAAATATACATACACACACACACACACACATAGCTACATACATATATAGATGAAAATGCCATTTATAAATTTTTACTCTTAATTTGGGAACACAATATATATGAAATCATGAAAGAGAACAGATCTAATTTCTGTAACTCTTTTTTCCGCTGTGAAAATCAAAGCGATATTTGGTCAATCTATCTGCTGTGAAATAGTTTCTTTATGTGGCAATGCTGGCTGATATCACCACATTTGGCATGTTTGGAACTGGGGAATTAAGTCCCCACTGTGTAGTAGTCTTTTCCAGTAGTCTGCTGTGACATTTAGATTACTGAAGACTATTTAAGAGATTCTAGAAGCCTGGGGAACCCAAACTTTACTGTGTGCTATAGGGAATCCTTCCTGTAACTTTGCCTTTTAAGTATGTCAGCACACAGCAAGAGTTTGAAAAATCTTATTTATACCTCAGGAGCAACCCTGAGTACAGTAGCCTTGGGATCAGGAAAGTGATCCATCAGTTTTGTACATCCCTCATCCCTCATTTCTTGCCTTCTATCTCCTATCCTCCAAGATTTTTTTCTTCCTTTGTAATATATTCACAAAATACTGGATAAGAAACTTTTGCTGTGAGGATGTGTAGACATTCAAATATGCATAATGCACATCCTAATAATGTATTCTTATATACAATCTTTAAGAATTGTAGGCATGTAGTAAGTGTGTACTAATTGAAATATGGAGGCACTAAACACCTACTGAGAACACTGAATTTTTTAAAACATTACCATGGTAGCAATGTGTGCCTTGTAATTCTAGATAATATGTTTCTGGTTACCAGTTTGCTTCTGAGCTCAGTAATGTGAGAACAAATGCAAATATAAGCCTCTATCTATTCTTATGGTCATATGTCATCCTAGCCAATTGGGCAATAAAACAGCAGGACCAGACTGCTGTTAAATAATACAAAATGTGATGCATGAATATGGAGGTAAATGTGTGCCTATATAAGTTATGCCTATCCAATATTGGTCTCCTTTGCATTTCTGAGGTAAAAAGCCAAATTTAATGAATAGAATAAGCATTTAGTACAAGTCAGCATTCTCTGTGACATTTCAAATTTATGAGCAGTTGCTCTGTGTCCTCAAGAATTAACTTAAAACGCTTGCCAGATTAGTGGCTATAAGATAGACATTGTGGCTGACACAGATAAATCAGGCAGAATGTGACAAAAGTCAGAGCTATTGCAGAGTTTGTCAATGTTGTAATATATATATGTAGATAGATAAACAAAGTACATGCACATACACACATAAAAAGCTATAAAACCTATAGTTCTAAAGATACCATGGGGCCAATTTTCCTAAATTTCAGCATTATAGTGTCTCCTAATCCACCTAAAAATAATTCTAGTTTATTATAAACTAGAATTTTTAATGAATATCTAACATCAGAATTAGAGAGCTCAGTATTTTTCAACAAAATAGAGTAACCCCCTTCAATCTCTTCACCATCATATATTAAAAAGCAGTGGGATTTTCTAAGAAAGTGGCATTACTTAGAAAGCTTTACATAAGAAATTATAAAGAAGAAAGAAGCCTGATTTTCCCATTTCTTGTGTGAAAGCAAGTCCATTTCTCTAACTTGCACTAATTCTTTTTTACGTGATTGACAAGGAAAGGACATGGTAGAAGTTAAATTTTTGTCCTTCTGGAACAAAATATATGATCAGCCCTGAAATTTCCAGAGAGAGGCTACATTGTCCCGAATGTGCTTGAGATCGCTCAAAAATCACCAGAAAGGGCATGAGCTACATTGTCCCGAATGTGCTTGAGATCGCTCAAAAATCACCAGAAAGGGCATGAGCAAAAGTCAGATTTAATATTAGAATGCAAAGCACAACAGATTTGTTGGCAAGATTCACTCTAATTACAAAGGCAACTAAGGCACAACAAGGGCAAGCAAGCAACAACAAAACCAAACAAAATCCAGCCAATCAAAATAGGAATGAATTGAAACTACCTAGGGGGATGTGTGGGTCTGTGTGTAAAGACAGTGTAAGCAAGGAGGAAAAGGAATGCGGCCTAAAGCTTAACAACACTTAAACTTAACAGTACTTTAACTTAACTTATACATTAATTTATATTTTAGCCTTAACAATCTAACAGAGAAATAACACTTAACAGCACTTAGTCTAAATTATAACTTAACTTCCAGATTTGCTATAGCATATGCGCAGAGGTATGCACACAGAAAGGAAGAGTCAGTGCAAGATAAGGTACCTGTGGAAAAATGTCCCTCAGAGGTCAGTGAGAATACTCACTTCAGATGCTTTTGCATCTCCCAACGGGCGAAGGATTGGGCCTCGAGGAGTGAGGGTATCAGCCCAGGATGCATCATGGTTTGGCGATCCTGCAGGTATAGCAAACCTGAGGGTTTGCTGGCTCTGAGAGGTGTCCCACTCAGAGGGAGATTGCTGGTCACAGCCTGCAGTGGCCCAGGAGAGCTCAAAGGGCCCCATCTTGGACTGCTGTTTATACGGTCGCAAGAGAGTGGGCTTTAGTCATAACAGTGTTTCTTCCTGGCCACAGTTTGGGTTGGTACTTTCTTTAAAAGTGTGAGAATAGCAATGTTATGCCATTCAGGCCAGAGAAATATTTTCCAAGGCTGGTCATGAGAAAAACAGAAGCTTGTTAGGAGCTCCTGAGAGCAGACAGTGTTTGTGATAAGCTCAGAAAGAGCTGAGCCCAGGTGGTGTTTTCAAGGACGAGGCCTAACAAGCATTTTCTCAGATCACACTGCAGCCTGGAAAGGAGTGGGTGGGGATGGGGGGAGGATGCACCTCGACATACATCCAGACTGATATACATATCATGTGATTCATTTGTATACTCCTATGCTGTAGTAACTCCACTGTGTTCTTGCACAACAAAATCTCAGTTATCACATTTCAGTGTGCATTCACAAACCAAAGCACAGGAAACAAGAAAGTCACAAAGTTCTCTGTGAAAAAGTGTAGACTGGGGTTTTTCTTTTGTTTGTTTAGTTGATTATGGGGTTTTTGTTGGTTTGGTTGGTTTGGTTTGATTTGGTTTGGTAAAGAAGCAGAATGTCTGTCCATACAGTGAAGGTTATCAAGATTACAAATACAAATCTTATCTTTCAGTTGTATCTGCACAGGTATGAGGCAAGTATGCAATAAATCAATCCAGTGCTCCATTTATTTTAAGTACATATAAGAACAAGTCTTGGTTTCTAACAATCTTTCATGTACTCTCTTTCACTTCGGCTTTTTTTTTAAGGGAGACATTGTACCCATAGGAAAAGTGTAATTCAAAACCTTTCCATGTATCTGTTAATACTTTTCTGCAGACTAAGGAAAATCACTGCTTTACAGATCAAATGACAGGATCATCCAGAAAGACTGGTATTCTCACTTAAATAAAATACATTATAAATTACATTGCAGCTTTTGAGCATGAAATAAGTTGGAGACATTTGAATATTGTTTGAGATACAAACAAAAAGGAAACTGCTGTAGGAATGTGGGATGCTGTCTTGGGGTGACTTTATGATGTGTATCCCCTATCACTGCTCTATGCCCAGAAATCAATCCTGTGCTTTTCTGTGCCTTTAAACTGAGCCTGAGAGGGGGAAGAGAAGAAAAACTGAGTGAACTTTTCAAAACAGTTGTTCAAGGACACAGACACACACTCCTCTGCGTTCTGCTGCTGCGGTAGCAAGATCCGGAGGAAGCACCTTTCTTGCTTTTCAGCCAGCTTTCGGCTCCTTTTCTCTGGAGGGAGATGGGAGCTGAACTTTGTTTTCCTGGGACTTTGGTTTTTCCCTTCTTCTCTTCTGGACTGTTTCAACATCAGAATACATCGGGAGAATTTTCCACCAAGGCCCTGGAGGTGGGCCCACACTGACCCAGCTCCAAGGAGGAGAGAGACCACACCTACAGAAGGACTCGAAATCTTCCCAGGCTTCTCTCCACAGCGAGAGGTTTTATTATTTAGGATTGTTATCCTTTTCCAGTGTGTTTGTTAAATAAATAGTTTTTTATCGCTTTCACTTTCCTCTGAGGAAATTTTTTTTTTTCTCCGAACCTGGTGGGGGAGGGATGGTTGTAACCTGCCTTCTATCAGAGGATATTGTCCGCCAAATTTGTCCAAACGAGCACAGATGTGTTTTTTGTACCCAAAAAAAGCACTGAGAGGTCCAGTTTTGGAGTACATGTATGCCTTGATGTGGTTGGTCTTCCCTGAATCCCCCAAAGACTGTTTTATTTTAATTCATGTCTGGCCCAAGGGTTTGTCCTACAAGACAACTCTGGCACTACTTGTATTTCATGATGAGCCAGTTAAGCTCACCAGGCTGGCAAGAAACTATTATCTTTTTATGATTTTCCTCAGTTTTTTTAGGGACCTCTGCTGGATTATAGCAGAGTTAGGAAGACCCAAAACTGGCAGAAAGGAAGAAGACAGACCACAGACCATATTTTGGCATAATGGAACCTCACCATCTTTTTTTGGCTATGCCCTGCAGTCTACCCCACAAAGCCCCAGAAGCTTTATCAGAGTGCCTAAACCCCTGTTTTTTATCAAAATATTCTAATTGTCTCTCCAGTGCACAATGAGTAAAAGCTTTGTCATTGACTTCAGTGAGGATAATGGCTTGGAGATACTAGTGTGTTTAAAGGCGTGTCTGAGCTTGTGTTGGGTGAAGGCTAAAGTGAATGTGCTGTGTTAAAATACCTTAGCAACTTGCAGAGTCGAGGACTTGGAAATAATTATACTCTAGATCTTCTATATTGGAGGTTTGACCTTTTTTTCCTCAAAAGTCAGGGTACCACCATAGGTAGGCGATAAATGAGATAAATGCAAATAACTGGTCATCCGAGCTCAGCTCAGCTTGATTTCCATTCCATTAATTTCCAGACTTTCCTACCTGAAGGTGGAAAATGTTTGCATCCAGAAACAGCCTTTATACAGAGATATGTCTCTTCTGGTTGCTGTTTTCTGTGCAGCAAAATTATTTAGTGAGTCAATTTGAGTTTGAAGCCTGAAGAAGCATAACACAAGAGACATATTGTTTCATCTTAATATTCTGTGCGGTGCCTGAAGTTAGCAAGAGCTCTGAAGACTTGAACTTCTGAACCTATTTCTAACAGGAGACAATTGTCGTTATTCTTGCAGCAAAGCAAAGCAAAAAAACAACCCTTGTACTCAAACAAGAATAGAAGAAGACACAGGTAGATAACAACAGTAAGGTTACAGAATTAAAACAAAACCAAAGGGAAATGGAAGGCAAGCAAATCTGAAATTCTGGTTGCTGCTCTGCTGTGTGCTCTTCCATTTTACAGCTAGCCTTGTCCCCTGTGATTTGCTTCCCTCACTTAGGCATGCCAGTACTACTCTGAACTCCAAGTGTGGAACATCACAGGATGAGTGTAATGAGAAATCTGCCAGTGTGTCACTTCTGTCTCTGCCAAAATAGAGGTTAAAATCTGCTTTCAGGCTGCTCATTCTAGACAGAATGGTTTTTCCGTCCTGCTTCAGAACTGTGTAACACCAGGAATGCCAAGCACAGCTAAGGAGCTTGGCTTCAGTGTTGTCATTACTCCCCTGCCTCTTTGCACGCTGCCCGTGGTGGCCCAGGTGCTCGCCATGTTGTGGGCATTCCTGGAGGGCTCCTGTGGGTAGTGAAAAGCCCTAGAGAAGCGTTAAATCCTTGAGAATGTAGCAACACGAAGCTGTAACTCTCTGGATGCATGTGCAGAGATTAATTTAGAGATTTCTCCTGCTGATTGGAGTTATTCTTTTTAACAAGTAACTAAGAATTTGAAAGTAAAAATAATTAAAAAGTCCCTCTAATGTTGCATTCCTCTATGAGAACAGTTAAATCAAACTAGCTAGAGAGCCATACATATTTGGTTTATGTGGCCAAGTTTTGGTACTGAGGGGCTACAGGGCTTTCTTCTGTAGGAAGTTGCCAGAAGCTTCCTCGATGTCTGACAGAGCCAATGCTATCCAGCTCCAAGATGGATCCAGTGCTGGCCAAGGCCAAATCCATCAGAGGTGGTACCACCTCTGGGGTAACAAAGTTAAGAAGGGGGAAAAACCCTGTGCATTGTGCAGATGGGGAGAGAAATGAAAATATATGAGATAAACAGCCCTGCAGACACTCAGGTCAGTTGAGTAGGAGGGGGGAGGAGCTGCTCCAGGTGCTGGAGCTGAGATTCCCCTGCAGGCCTTGGTGCAGACCATGGTGAGACAGCTGTGCCCCTGCAGCCCATGGAGGTCCATGGTGGAGCAGAGATCCACCTACAAGCCATGAAAGACCCATGACGGAGCAGGTAGATGTCCGAAGGATGCTGTGGCCCTGTGGGAAACCCATGCTGGATCAGGCTCCTGGCAGGACCTGTGGACCCATGGAAAGAGGAGCCCACAGTGTAGCAGGTTTGATGAACCTGGGGAAGAGACCAGACTGGAGAATTTAGTGAAGAACTGCAGCCCTTATTGGTAAGAGCTCCCATTGCAGAAGTTGGTGGAGGACTGTCTCCTGTGGGAGGGACCCCACAGTGGAGCAGAAGAAGAGTGTGAGGAGTCCTCCCTCTGAGGAGGAAGGAGTGGCAGAGTGTGATGAACTGACCACAGTCCCATTCCCCATCCCCCTGTGCTGCTGCAAAGGCATTTGTTATTTACAATGTCTTCAAAGCAATCATCACACGTATGGAAGCACTGTTTCCTAGAAAGTAGCCAGACATTGCCTGCTGATGGGAAGTACACAACAAATCTTTTATATTCCTTCGTTTCCATACACGACCTTTGATTTTGCATTATTAAACTGCCTTTATCTTGATCCATGAGTTTTTAAATTTTATTTTCTCCCCCCATCCTGCTAAGGAAGAGAGTGATAGACTGACCTGATGAGCACCCAGTATCACACCACAACCCAAACCCAAAGCAAATTGTGTGTCTCAAGAGGTCTCTTGGGTCTAAGTAACCACTAATAAAATTGCAGAGTGCTGTGGCTGAACTTCTAGGAGGAAAAAGTAAAAGTCTGAAAGTATTTTAAATGTATTATGAGAAAAATCTAAGTGCCCAAGCATGCAGAATCATCATGTATAATGAGCAGCATCATTGGCCACTTTACTTTTAAACAACTATTTGATGTTTCCCATGCGGATAAAAGAATATTTGTATTAAGGTCAAGTCTTGAATTTGATTCACTTTTTGGAGCTGTTTATTTGATTCTGAATTATTTGAGCTAGCTTGCACTATTTCTTATACTGATATATCGAATGAAAGTATCCTTTGTTCAACTCTGTATTTCCATTTTCTCTTTGTTGATTTTTCATGTATGATTAACACAACCTTCAGAAAATTCTACCACTACAGAGCATCTCATTCTGAAAAATGAGTTTTCTTAATCTGATGCTTTTGTCTCTTTGTAATTCTTTGAGTTAGATTATTAAATTTTACCATTCTTCTTCAACCTCCAGATCACATAGAAAAGCCACATGAGATGCCTCACAATGTTGCCTACTGGATGTGCTTGAAGCTTGATATCCCTTTTCATAAATTCCTCACATTATTTTTAGAAAATTGCTGCTGTGTTATATATGGCTTTTTATAGAGCTATATCTTGCAGCCAGTTCGGTGTTAAAAATAAAAATGTAAAACTGAATTGTCCACTTAAACTGAAATTCTATTTTATGAAGTATAGGTCATTTTTTTTTATGTGGCAGTATTGGCAGAATGAGTCATCCTTCTAAGAATATAGCTAAATTGTGCTGTGGTTAACTGAGTGTAAGCTGCTTTCTGAATGTTTTGCCTCTTACATCCTCACCTCTGGTCTAAAAAGAATATCTCAGAAGACACATAGAGTTTCAATCTACAATTCTTCCAACTGTGCCTATGTATTGTTCACCTTCCGCCACTCAGTAAGAACAAAAAGCATTTCTTAAATCAAAGTCTGGGATACAAACACCTTACGCTGTATTAGACAGGGCAGGAAACAGGTCAACTGAGCAACCAGTAGTACTCAGTGAATATTTGTTCCAATTCCAATGTCAGTTTTAAAAAGAATGTTTTTGTGAACCTGTTCTAGTCTGTGCAAAGGTATATTCAAACACTTGAGTTTCAATAGTGTGTTCGTTCAAACAGTGGAGGCTTACTTCAAACGTAGACTCTGATATAGAATTTGGAATTTTGTATTTTATTGTCCATGCAGAGCTCAAGTGATATTGTTTCTGCAACCTGAAAGGTTTATGTAATTACCATGCCAAAGTACAATATATAGGAAAGAAATAGTCAGATATCGAGGTGTGCTGTTAATAAAATGTGGCTATATACTCAGACTGTGTTTATATGTGTTTATATACTACAGTACAGGCTCTGTTCTAGAACACACACAGGTCACATTTAAATGGCTTTTTTCTTTGCGATCCACTTCAAGTTTCCTAGCAAGGCCATTCCCATATTATATAAGATACAAAAGGCTGACACAAGTAGCCATAGTTTCCTTGAATACCAGGGACAGCACCATAAAAGTAAAATGTTTAGTACCTTAAACTTTTCATCACACAGGATAGTGTGGTAATCAGCCAAAGAAATTATGAGGTTTCTTTTTTTTAGGTAAAAATTCTTGTCAGCAGAAACAGTAGCCAAATGAATTGTTCATTCAAATACAAAATGATGGTCATCTCATCAGCATTGTTTTGTTTTTAATGCTATGATCACCACTGTAAAAAAATTATAATGGAAAAATTCTTATCGAATTTAAATAGCCTCTTGATATTCCCTCTATCTGGCATATAAACCCCATTTTTTGTGATGGTGCAAGTGGCTCCAGCCACTCTATCTCCTGAGAAGAACTCAGACAAGTGGCTGTGGCGGTCACCAACCCAAGTTTAGCATGTAACTTTGCATCATGGTGAGAGCTCATGATTCCCTTGTTCCACCTTTTGCATGTTTTCTCCCAATTGGTTAATGTTTTCCCCTTCCTGTTTTATGTATGAAGTTATGTATATTCATTTCCCGGCCTTAATATGTATCAGTTCTAGAAAGTTCTTTGTTCCTCGATGCCCCCATTGGATCCTTCCCTAAGTCCCTCCTATGTGTTGTTCCCATTGGTTGCCTTGCTGTCAACCCCGCCTACTTGTCCCTATCCCATTGGCTGAGATCCCTTTCCCCACCTATTCTGTACCCAGTATAAGATTGCTGGACCCTCCCACCAATTTGGCTCTTCGTCCCTGCCTTTTCACTGGAGTAAACTTGCGTGGAGCACATATGGGGAGTCCCCTCTCTTTACTTCTTTGCCTCTGCTACTGCATGCTTACTCGACCAGCTTAGAGGGAAGCCCCCTCAGGTGAGGAGCTCAACTCCATCTACCTGCTTTGTTTGTGAGTGTGTGACTGACTGCCGTAGTGTGGACGGGACCGTGGCTAGACCTCTGGGCCCCTTTCTAGCTAGCACACAGCTCCCTGTCAATTTTTATTTTGAGTTTTAGTCTGAAACATCTTAAGAAATTAAAACGCATTAATTTCCTGTGGAAATTGAACATTATCTCAGAAATTTTGGGGACAGGTGTGTGTTTGTTGTAAACTAAAGAAGAGCAGTTTCCTTAAATAAATTCACTGATAGATGCAACTTTCTTCTAATTAGTCTACCAAAAGTAGTAGTGGAAGGACTTCTTAGGTCTATACCGGATGTTTCAGATGAATGAGGATTCCGCTGATTTGGAATGCACAGAAAGAAGGGTGCGGGATAGAAACCTTATATGAATTACATGCCTTTAATAATGGGGAAGCCTGAAAGGAGATATAGTTTAAAGCAAGACAGCAAATAAATCTATATAAACACCACCAGCTTTTTTTGGGACACAGACTAGGACTATAACAAATCACAAGATGAATTTCTTTAGTATCTGACAGAGTATTTTTATAATATAGTGCATATATCTTCTCTGTGTTCTGTATTTGATAGACCTACTTCACCATCACTGAGCCCTAGAATTCTATTGTAAGCATTTTGACAAATTTAAAATATCTTTTATCTCATCCTTTCTCTCTGAATCCTAACAAATGTAAATTTCCTACACAAAGAACATTTAAAGAGAATTCTGTTGTCCAAACAGAGTTTTCATTTATGGTGTTTGAATTTAAATCAATGAAATAAACTCAGTCAATCCCCTTATACTGAATAAAGCTTTGTATCACGTTACTTTTCTTCTTTGTATTTCTTCTGCACTTTTCTTCCAAAATGATTTAAACGTGTTTTCAGCCAGAACAAGGATTCATCAAAATGTTTTGGTGCCATTTTCATACCTCTCTCACATTTATGATTGAGACATATATTTGAAGCAGTACAATTAATGTATTAGAAGGTCACTCTTTTCTCCAAACCCAAAAATATGCAAAGGAAAAAAACCCCAGTCTTTTCATGATACAAACAGACCAACATTCCAGTTCCTACTCTTGGCGATTGGCAGTTCTAAAGAAGGAAGCACTTAAGCACTTGACAGTAAAAGCAAAATATCCATCTTTACTTTGAGTATCTGTTATCACTAGAAGTGTCCAGCAAAAGAAGATACGACTATTCTAAAGGAAATACTCTGTAGCCAAGCTTACAAAGGATGCATTTTGATTCTTGAATTCCCTGTTATAAATAAGACAGTACATACCAGTAAAGTGCTCGCACTGGAAGAAATAAGCAACAAATTATAAATAAGCTTTATATCAAAGTCATATGAGGTATAAGTTGGTTTAATCACAGAAAAAATGTACCATTATAGACAGAGAAAAGGATGTGAAAGAACTTTCTGTTCCACCTAATTTATGAAACAATCAGAACACCTTTTTTTAAGAAACAAATTTTGTATAATAATTCCAACCGTTCTACTTCATTTCACAATGTGCTGAGCCTGGCTGGCATGGAGTTAACTTCTTTCATAGCAGTCCATATGGTGCTGTGATTTACATTTGGGTCTAAAACAGACTTGATAACATAGCAGTGTTTTGGTTATTGCTGATCAGTGCTGGCACAGCATCAAGGCTTTTTCTCTTCCTCTCTGAAGAGACTAGGCTGGGAGTGGGCAAGAGGTCAGGAGGGGAGACAGCTAGGACAGCTGACCCCAGCTGACCAAAGGGATACCCCCATACCATAAGATGTTGCACTGAGAAACAGAAGACGGGGAAAGAGGAGGAAAGGGGAGGATACTTGTGGTTTTGGGTTTTACCTTCCAAAGCACCTGTTACACCTGTTGAGGTTCTGTTTTTCACGGAGTGGTCTGATACTTGCCTGAAGATTGGAAGCAGTGAATGAATTTATCTTTTTGCTTTGCTTAATAAATTGTTATTATTTAGATCCCTGAGTCTTATTTTCCTTCTATTTCTTCCTCATCCCACAGGAGATTGAGCAAGAGGATGGGTGGGGTGGGTGTTTGGCTGCTGGTTAGGGTCAGCCGACCACACAAAAAAATAAAGTTTTGTATTAAAGAAGTCCAATCTATCTATCTTGGTCAATAGAGAAATTGTTAATATTATTGTGTAAGACCACAAGAATAGCTGTTTTCTTTAATGTCCCAGTGTCTGCATAAAATTCAGTGTAAGTCAGTGGGGCCCTAAATTAGTCTGAAATACAAAAAGAAGTGGATAGCATAACAAAGCTTTGTGGCAACTATTTCAACCACATGCTATGAAGAATTGTATGGTTTTCATCCTAACCTTTTTCAAATGTTTTCTGTATTAAAACCACTTTGTTTCCTGTGGAAGCATCAAGTTGTGTCTGCCCACAAGAATAGAATAATCCATGAAGTAGAAATTCAAGGAGTTTTTCCCCAATCTTATTTCATTGCAACACATTGGCAATTGAAAAGTCTGTGGAAAATTGCCAGTTTTGTGGACTTGATATAAATGAACCACTTCAAGGAATCAGGGTTAGACTCTGAAAACTGCAAAGGAGCATGTTACAGGTAAAGTGTGATGGAAACCAGGCAACATACACTTAGGAAGGGAGGACATTCTTGTCTCCAACTTCAGCCTTATAAAAGAGTTAAGTGTCTCTTATAAGCTAGTTGTGTGGGTTTTCCTTGTCCACAATGAAACAAAGCCATCTCTAAAAGGGGATTAATCCCATTTGTCTTTAATGAAAATCTTAAAATAGGGAGAATCAGTTTTTGGATCTGTCTTTCAGTGGACTGCAAAGGAACCTGGGGCAATTTGTTTGGATTAATTGCTTAATCTGTTAAAGTGAAGTGAGACCAATCCCAGCCTACAAAAATACAAGGCCTATTGATTTCTGGTACACCTGGAAGACAGCAACTACCTGAACAAATTGGAGTTTCTTTTTGCTTATAAGTTCTGTGCTCGTGGTCTGGTTCTGATCTCTGCAGTTGGATGTTAAAACATCCACTGACCCAATTTTCCCATTTCCCACTCAGCAGATGGAAAGATGGACAGGAAATTACCTGTAACAGATCACTGTTAGCCTAAGATAATGTAGCCTCTAGATTTTGGTATCTATCTCCACCTGGATCAAGGATGAAAGGTGGTTCTAAGCAGTTAATCAGTGTATGAGAAAAAAAGAGAGTCTAATTGGAACCATTTTGCCTTCTGCAGCTCTCAATCATGCATTAAAAGACAAAAACACTTCAAAACTTAAAGGAAAAATAAGGTCACTTAAATCAAGTTTATTTTATATAAGTTTATTTTAAATATAGGCACACTGATGAAGACTTAGAGAGGATCAGTTTTTCTTCCTCATGAAGTATAGAAGAAATACCCAACATTTTAATTTGAAATAAAAGTCAATTACAGATAAAAAAACCAACCAACCAACCAAATTAAAACAAAGTAACAGGAATTTATTTTATTTCATTTTATTCTATGAAACTGTGAATAACAGTAGCCTATGAAAATACAAATTATAAGATTGGGAGACAATATTTTTACAGTATCCCACTACCTTAAATAATTCTACAAGCACCAGTGAACTAAATCATGCAGCCCAGCTGTCAGTTTGGAAAATATCATTGCTGTTTTAATGAGAAGTCTGCATTTTCCTGAGGAAATTCCATGGCTCTTCTATCTTAGAAAAAACATGATGTGACTTCAATTCAGTATTTATCTACAGAAGTATTTTTACAAGATTAAAAGTTGTTTCAGTTTTTCTTCTGTCTCTGCATGTCTCTGTGTCTCTGTTTTCTCTGTTAATTATTCATCAAAAAGAGAAAACGTTGTTGCTCTACTAAGTGATCATCACTCCTAATTTCTTCTAACCAATAGTTTTAGAATACTTTTGTTTTGACTATAATGCTGCTGAGACCCTATGACTCTTCATTTACTATGTTGTTGATGTGGAAATCTCTTTCATTCTGATATTTCATCAATTAATTGTACCAATATGAGTGATTAAGGGTGTCAGAGTAGAGAAAAGGAAGAAACATGTCATAAAAGTGAGATTTCTTGTCTTATGAACTAGTCTACCAGGTATAAAAAATTCAATACAGGAGTTTAAGACTTCTTAAGAACTAACTTTGTCATGGTACTGATGTTTTGGATCCATCCAAACATTTAACCCGTTGGTGTGGCAAAAGTTTATGTGAGTATTCAGTTAGTTCAGATTTGCTACTGCAGCTGGAGCTTGCAGATAATATTTACACTTACAAATTTTAGTAAATGACAGAAGAATTACTGAGGAATTTTCCAGCTGGATTAGGAGGAACAAGCTGTAATATACAGGAAATAAGCTCCACATGGAGAAATTAACCTTTGGAGGAGAGAATCCTTTCCAAGTTGTGTGTGCCTGCTTGCTGCACTCAGCCCCATTAACTCTGCAATGAGCTGTTGCAACATCATTGCAATTGAAAAGTGCATTAAAGGAGACTAATTGGGTGGCTGACATATATTACTTGTTCTAGTCTCATGAATAATAAAGTTTCATGAAGATTGAGGTTTAGAACTTTTGCATATAAAACCAAATTATGTCAACGAAATTTGCAAGCCAAGGCAAAGAATTATGGGCAAGTATTGCAGGGGAACTAAGGGAACTAACCTGATCACCTCAGGAATCACAGTCACAAAACTGGCAAAGGACATGCAGGTAAGAACAGTGCTATTTAGGTGTCAGGCTGAGTTTGTCCATAGGTAAGACAGAAGGAAAAATACAATCTTAGTGAAAAAATTAAGTTTACCTGTTTCCTACTATAGAAATTGAATTGCCCCTTCAAATCTAATCACTAATGGGCCAATTGAATTTCCCAAATGCTTTTAGATCAAAAAATTTAAAGCAAAAAAAGCCCTTCCACAACCTTCTCAGGCTTTTTTTGTTTTTCCTTGGAGGTTTTTGTTTTCTTTTAGCTCTTTTTTTTTTTTTTTTAACATGTGACAGTATTTTCTCAGGACTTTCTAGAGGAACTGAAAACTAGAAATAATCAAATAAAATAATTGGGCATGGCAAATTAGCTGCTTTTATTGGCCTTCTTTTCTGTGGACTTAAGAAACTGAACTCTTTTAATATGTCCTTTTACATCATGTAGTCCAGCTCACCAGTCATCTTTGTTGCTTGTCCCTGGGCTCATTCCAGGACATCAGTTTCTTTACTGTCCTGGGGAGAGCAAAACTGGACATGGTAGTCCAGATGCAATCTCACAAGCACTAAGGAGAGATGAGGAACGGCTTCCTTTAACAGTTATGCTCTAGCCAATACAGCCCAAGATATAGGTGGCTGTCTCTGTTAACAGTGATGTGCTACTTACACATTTGAATTTTTCATCAGGAATGCTGGACTCTGCATTTACCTTTGCTGACCCGCCTGAGGTTTCTGGCAGCTCATTTTTCCAGCCTGCCACACTCCATCTCAATAGTAGCTGTGCCCTCCTCTCTACGGACCATACCCGCCCCAGTTTGCTGTCATCCGTGACCTTGCTGGGAGTGCATGCCATTCCATCATGCAGGACATTTAAATAGAGATGTTAAACCTTACTATTCTCTCAATCAATGCCTAAGGAGTGCCACTAATTATTAGTCAGCACTTGGACTTGGTGTCAGGGATCTGATGATGACTAAGATGATAAGACTCGTCGAACGCTTGCTACCAGAAGGAACATGTTCAGGGAGGCAATGATGATGCCTCAAGTTATTGAAAGCAAAAGGGTGAAGCAGGTGATGAAAGTCACACTGAACTTTTAAATACAACAGCTTCTGAAGCTTAGAACAGGATTCTTGTGAAGCTCTTTATCTGATCATTGTCTATCAAACTGCGATATTTTTAAACCCCATTTAATCTATGTCAGTGTATTACAACTATGAAAAACACAGTTATAGAGTCCTGTGCTAAAGTTTAGTATGAGGAATCTGATTTTTTTTTTTTTTTTTGTGGGGGTTGATCAATTTCTGTTATTTTAAACTCAATGCCATCTGAGTATAGTTTTTATATTTTGTGTCTGCTAAGAAGAGCTCTGCAATCCATCAGTGTAAATTACTATGTTATTTAAGACATTGTGATTGTATTATGCCCAATGTTAATTTTTTAACTGCTCCGTCATATTCAATAGGAAATTTAATCTTAAAGCCTTGGCAGTACCATGCCCAACTGCCTCTGAGATCAATTCTATAATCTTTGTACAAAATAGTTGCTGCAGCCTGCAGCTGAAATCCACTTGTTTTTCTTTTGGTTGACAAAACAGATGAAAACTCATGTACCAGTTCTGAAAAAAGCCACAGACACCAGAATCAAACCAGAATGGATTTCATCATTTATTTTCTGTTAGAATTGAGTTTTCAGCAATCGGATGTGATGCTTTAAAAAAATGCAAAGGAAAAACTTTGTGTTCTCACCAAAGAAATAATAGTAGGCAAAGAATTTGATCTGTGTGACAGTTCCTTTCCTGTCTAATCAGATTACTTATTCCATGGACAAGTATCTCACTGTGCTGTTGCAAAAAAAAAAAAAAAGATACACAAGCACAAGGAACTGTAGGAAACCAGTTTGACTACCACTTCTGCAAGTCAGTTCTGAGCTACTTGATAAAAACTGACTAAATGACATTAATTGAGACATCTTTCTGTTATTGCTGCCCTATGTTGTTTAGGAAATGGCTTCTCTCTTTCGACAAGTGACATCACTTGCAAACAGAAGCACAAGGTAGAACAAAACTCATTGTTCAAAAGGTATTCTTAAACCACTGCTTCTATTTATTCTTTCTTTCCAAAGATCTAGAATATTAAAATTAATTCAACTAAAATTTAGGATCATTTTGGCCTGTAATGAGTCTCAGTGAATGGGGATTGTGAGCTCCTGCATAATTTGGCCTGTGTTAAAGGAACTTAAGAACACAACTGATCGTTATCGAGACAGAAAGAGTATTAAGAAACTAAAGCAGACTTTAATTGCCAGACTTTTAAAGTCTGACAATATCATGTAATTGATTTCCTTCTCAGTAAAGTGCATAAAGTCACAGTTCTGAGAATAAGAAGATGCATGATTTCCTTTAAGCCAGGGTAGATTCACCAGAATGCAGCACTTCATTCACCTGAACAGCCTTTTAGAATCATAGGAGAGGGTCTGGACATAGATCTCATTCTAATTTTTGATAGACAGAATTTGTTATTTGCACTTAATTGGCAATAATGTTTAATTGCAAATCTGTACATCTAAATTTGGCATCTAAGAAGATTATATATTATTACAACTACAGAAAAGTTTGTCCTTCTTTTACTTTGTGTGAAGTATGTAGTGTAGCCTGAGTGTTTTTTTCTTCTGTAATCCCAAATTTTCTTCTGGAAAACAGCTACCTTATATAAAAGTGATTCATCACAGTTTATGTGCAAATTCTTTCTGCATTGCAAAGGTATTATTTTACATTTCAGGACACAAACTTTAATTACCAAAATTAACAATGGTAACAAAAATCTAGCAGTTATTAACTACATTGTATTTTTAAAAGGTAGGTCTAAAAAACCTTTTGTGAACAAAACAGTAACAGTGCCATAAAGATTACCTAATTCCCCATTTCAAGTTTATTACTTCAATAATTCTAAGTTATACAAAATGACACTGTATTCAATGAAGTATAAGGGGTTTTGTTTGTTATTCTGGATTTTTTAAAAATCAGCAATTTAAGAAAGTGGCAATTTATTTTGCCTATAAAGTACTGTTTTCATCCATACCCGAAAATGCCCTTTAATTATTTTAGCATCAGAATAATTTTGTAGAGCCTAACACACTTCATATTGGCTACTTTTGCACATAGATTTTTAATGTTTCTCCAAAATCCTTCAGAGGGATATGTTTTGCCAGCTATGCTAGTAATAATTATTCAGTAATTAAAATCCTCATACTTCCTGTTTACCCCAACTAGCTGCTCTCTCCCAACAGTGAATGAGCTATAAAGGGATGTTCCACATTGAAAACAAAGCTGGAGTCTTCACATCACTTCAAACTGCTTAACTTGCTTACAGAATATGGGAGATCGGGGCCTACAGTGAATCAAGTGGAAAAGACTGCAGGAAACAAATATTAATTACAGCTGCATAAGTCAGGAGAATTGCTAATGAATTTGGAATTAATGGAAGTCAGCAAGTTACATCTTAAATCTAGTCCTTTCCCTCTTACCTTTTGTCCTGTTTCTCATCTTATTTGAAATTTAACATCCAACACAAAAGACATAGCATTGTCTTCTAGTGAAAATATGAACATTAAACTTTCAGAATTTGCCACATACTGTACTGAGAGAATTGATTCACACTGATGTTAACTATTGTTTTTTATTTTTCTGCAGAAACACCTGAAGGCCTTAGCTGACATAAAGGTCTTGTTATGCTGAATATGCTGTATTTGTGTCTTAATACTTTGCAGTCTAAAATTGAATGACCCAAACAAAAAAGGTGTATGGCTAATCTAAATATGAGAACTGAGAGACAGGGAGATTAATTTACTCATTGTACAAGAAACCAGTGTGGTAGCTGGGTGAAGGGGGTGGATCCTGACTGGTGACCTAATTCAGAGTAATGTCATGGACACTGCTGTAGGGAGTCTGCTACAGGAAATTCAACCTCTTGTAAGCTGTTATGTCTCTGACCATGAGTTAAGCTGAGCCACTAATGCATATAATGCATATATATGTGCATTTGTGTGTGAGGGTGAAGGGGCCTGAAAGTTGCTAAGAACTCTTTCCAGACAAAGATACATTTGAATTTCCAAATGTCTTTGAAAATTCAACACAGACTAGTTGGGAAAGAAAAGTGCTTAGATTTTTTAAAGAAATTGGCAGAAAAGAAGAAAGGTAAAAATGAGCAGTTGAATCCCCAGCATCTTCTGACTGTATAAGGGAGTTCTGGAAAGAGTTATCCACAAACTAATTTTTGTGCCAGCTTCATAATCCTTAAAAGGTCATCCCTGGTTTCCATTTTTTCTCACAGAATTTTCACTGACTACAAATTGGCACAACAAGGGGGAGTACTGGGACCTACATGTATGACATGCATGCCAGTGTTTCAAGATTGACAAAGTCATGTATTCGGCATAAGTACAGCAGATAGCCTTATAAGTCAAGGTTGAAGGAATTAATCACTTCAGATGTTGACTGCTGAGGACATTTGCTATCATCTGTCAATGATTTATGAAGACAGCTCCTGAGTGACAAAATTTTACTTTCGATAGCATTTGAAGGCACACAAAGTATGTTATATGGCAGATTATGCTTTCAATTTCTTAAATCATTCCTCTTATCTGGGTAATAAAAAGGTAGCCACTTGTCTACCTACATTTATACAAGATACAATAGCAACACAAATCCTTCACATTGCTTCATCTTTTTTTTTTATATTACCATTAATCTGCTAATTAACAGCAGCTGTGGTGATGGTCTCCGTGTGTTGATTCCCATCAATATAAGTTACACGGAGGCCAGTAACTCATTCATCATAAGGCAAATGACTGCAGCTTTGAATAGTGATTAGTCTATTAGGGCTAAAAGGAAAAGATGTGATATTGTATTTAGCTGAAAAAAGCAAGTTTTACTTATCGCAGAGTGGAATCCTCTGTGTAGCTGTTATTTTGAGTATCTGCATTTGAATGAGTTGGCTAATAGGAAGCAGTAAGATAAAATAATTGTTGTTCCCTGAGCCATTTTTCTGCTTGGACTGCTTTGATTCTTTACTGGATGTCTATTGTTCGATTTCAGATTATGCCCTCAGTGTTGAATATGTGAAACACAAAAATGAATGTGTTTCAAGTTTGAGTTGGCTTTAGTGGTTTTAAAACCAGCTAGATTTAATTTTCCTATTATGTACTGTATGTAGTGGTATTCCTTTCTCTCCAGTTTACCAGATTTCACCCCTCTTAGTCAACTGAAAACGTCTCTCCTCCATTATTAAAAAAAAATTAATAGGATTTTGGAGAGGACGGCTTTTGTTCTATTCTTGGTAATGTATCAGGTAGTCTTAGATTTTGAAATAATGTAAATATGTTAAATAATCTGTCTTTTAGTCCTGGATATAACTTTGAGACAGCAGTGTAAACTTCTGAAACTCTCTTAACTTCTAGGTCATATTCCTGTATTTGGAAAATGAAAATGACAGTAATTATCAAAGGGACAGAGTTTTTGGAGAAAAGTACAGAATGAAGACATTAGAAACGGAGATCAACTGATTTGTTCATCACCATCTAACAATTCTGTAGGCCGCTCACTGGAGGATGGTGGCAAACCCAGCTTCTGATGTATTCTGCACTCCCTTTGCTTTTTCAAGCAAATGTCATATTTTCAAGCATGCCAGTTCTTACCTGTGAATAACTTTAATTTCTGTGTCTTTAGAAATTGAAAAATATCATACAATCTCTTCTAAGACACAGAATAAGCAGATGAGCAATTATGTAAAATATCTGCAAATTGTCTTTCTTGTATGTCAAATATAAGATAGAATAGTGTGAATCAACCAAGCATGGGGGTGTCAGAACTTAGTATTTTATCTTTCAGAAGTCATCATCAGGTATTTGGGGATTTTATTGTTTGTTTCTTTGGTATCTGTCTGCTTGGACAGCACTGCTGGCTGGCAAAAGTAGGAAGTAGAAACAAGTGCCCACTTTGTTCTTTGAAGACATTCATCTAATGATTTCCTCACAGCACTGCTGGTGTCTTATTTTTAAAATTCTGAAGGCATGTGGGCGGCCAATCTGAGTCCTTTTCTTTATCTCCCATGAAATTTACCACTAGCACCAGCCATGAAGACTGGTGGATGTGAGGCATTGGAAGGAGTGAAGAAGGTGAAACTTCTAGAAGGGGCAGAAAAGTTGGCCTAAACTTTATACTCATCTACTTTTAAGATGTTGACTTCAGAAACCTTTCTGGCAGAAATTGGTTATCCCAGATTTATTAAAATACTTCCGTAGAATACAAACTTTCACTTTTTGGATGGTTAAAATGCTAAAGTTTTATATGATTCCTTGCTTACTGAGAACTTCCCACAGTGTTTTTACCTCTCATTTTCCATAGAATTAGTTGGCTGCTAAGTTGCATAATCAGTAGTCTTCAAGATCCTTGGAAATAAACATTTCCACAAATGTGTTCCTTAAATGTTCTGTTGCCAAACATAATTTTATTCTGACTATCCCAACTGCTGTAAGGAAAGGATTTGTATTGAAAGGCACATTAAAAACTCTGAAGTGTTTTATTTCTGCTTTGCTAATTGTGAAATTTTCAATTCTGGGAATATAGTGCTTTTGAATGAGAGAGAGATGTTCTACGCTAAAAACGTTAATTTAACAATAGTAGATTTTTGTGTGGTTACAATTTATACTTAGAGATGACACAGGGGATAAAAATTCAAATTTTCATTATCGTTGGGAGATTGTGTCAGAAGTCACCTGTGACACGAGTTCTGTAGATGTAAGAGGGAAAACTTATCACATGATCAACTTCCAGGATTGGTAAAATGATAAGGTGCACATCAGTAAAATATAGATTCTATGTGGAGAGTGTGGGATAGGTTCTTCTCCATTTTCATTGATTTGTAAATTTGTAGCTGTAATCACCTGCTCAGTATGAAGAAGAAATTTTTGTAATGTAACTGAAACCAGTATTTTTTTAAATGAGTGGTTCTGTTTGCCCTCCATGTGAGTGTTTATGAAGTAAAACATCATGTAATAGTAAGTCCCAAGAAATGCAATGTGTCATTGCTAATGAAACTTGCTGGTGGTAATCTTTTTGGTGATATGTCATTGTCATTCTTACACTGATAGGAGAAAAAAGAGGTTGTCTCTTGACCTATCTCTATTTTCAATGAGTTTTACTTTTCCTGTTTGTGTTTGCAAATAGTGGATGTAATTAGGTCTTCTCAGTACTTCATCTGCTGAAGTGATGTCTTGCTCTTGGCTATTTTTAATTCTTTCTTTTGATACAAAGGTAGTGAGTACTTTCATCTCTGTGTGTAAGATCATACACATATTTAATGAGGATAAAACAAAGCCCCAGCTATGATTAAAAAGTGTCCCATGACATCAAACTGTCTTGTACCCACATGATTTACAGGTTATTGTAAATATACATAGCAACTTCAGCTGTATTGGTGAATCAGGGAATATATATATCAGCATTTTGATTCATCAAATTATAACCATATTACATTTCAGCACTCATTGACTCTTAATATGATTTAAATTGTATTTAAGTTCAGAGAATTCAGAGTAATTTTAAAGTACTACAGAACTTTCATTTGTTGATATGTTCCAATGCTTTAGTATTTCTTGGTGGAAAATGGCAAATTTTTGAGCCCAGTTATAGAAAAGAGGATACTTACTTGTATATCAATAATATTGTGTTAAACCATAGATGGCCTTGCAAAAGGCAATATCATCATCTAGAATAGAATACTTTCCAATATTTATGCATTCTTTATAACCCTGTAGAATTTCTAATTAAAATAAAAGTCTGATTTGTAATTTAAAAAATATTAGACTTGACAGGGAGGATGAAAAGACCATATCCAGACACCACTGAGGCTAATATTTTCCATCTAATTGATTTTAGTCAGATCTAGTAAAGCTCAGGAAAAGTACTAAAATGACAATATATTACTACTTTGTCTGAAGAACTGAAAAAAGTCACCCTGACTGGAACATCATAGATGAAAGAAAGAAAGAAAGAAAGAAAGAAAGAAAGAAAGAAAGAAAGAAAGAAAGAAAGAAAGAAAGAAAGAAAGAAAGAGAAAGAAAGAAAGAGAGAGAGAGAGAGAAAGGGAGAAAGAAAGGGAGAAAGGGAGAAAGAAAGGGAGAAAGGGAGAAAGAAAGAAAGAAAGAAAGAAAGAAAGAAAAGAAAGAAAGAAAGAAAGAAAGAAAAAGAAATTTCAAGGCTGTCCTGGGTCTGGCTGGGATGGAGTAAGCTTTTGTCACAACAGCCGTTGTGCTGTGCTCCACACTTGTTGTTAAAACACTGTTGATAACACAACAGTGTTTTACCTGGGCTGAGCAGTGTTTCCACAGCATCAAGGCTATCTCTTCCAAACCTCTCCTTTCCCTAAAGGCCAGTGGGCTGGGGGTGGGCAAGAGATCTGGAGGAGAGAGAGCTGGGACAGCTGACCCAACTGATCAAAGTGATTTGCCATATCATATGACTCCACGCTCATCAGCTAAAGATGGGAGAATGGAGAAGGGGGGCATTCACACCTAAGGCATTTGTCTTCCCAAACAACCACTATGAGTGCTGAGGACCTGCTTTCCAAGAAGTGTCTGGGCATCTGCCTGCTGATGGGAAGTAGTGAATGAATTCCCCTTTGTGCCTTTCGTCCACATGCAGCTTCTGCTGCATCTCAACCCACAAGCTTTTCCATCTTATTTTATCCTCCTGTCCTCACGAGAAGGAGGAGTGAAAGACCAACTAAGTGGGAGTCTGGCAGCCAGACAAGGTCAACCCACCACAAGGGCACATACCTTATTTCAGTTTTTTGTTTCACTTTGTTGTTGTCTTCACAGGGACAATGGAATCAGTAAAGAAAGTTTGTGGGATATGAATGTGGTTTGGATTTGTGAGTAAACTTACAAATAAACTGAACTGGATTTCTAGTTGCACCTTTTGTTCCTTGAAAATCAAAGCCATTATACCTTGTGGAGCTATCCCTAATTCTGTTAATTTAAGGATTGTCTGCTCCGGGTCACAAAAGAAACTGTGATTTACAAGGTTAACTGACTAATTGGCTTGGTTCAGACAGGAATGTCGATCCTCATTTTGCTTCTAAAGACATTAGGTGATATGCTAAGATACTTAATTCAGATCGAAAAAGTTTCTCATATATTAAACTAAGTCTCCAAAGTGGCATATTGTCTGTCTTCATTTTGCATGGGGAGTGGACACTGTAAATCTATTAGTGTTTTCTGCAGGTACTCCTCTTTCCCTCTCCTATGCTCAGTGTCCCACTATTTCTTTTTCCTTTCTTCCTCTTTCGGAAGAGAGTACTCAGAAGGAATTGTTTCTGAGTTTCCACGTGTAATGGTGTAGTTGGGTCCATCACGATCAAGGTAAACAAGCACATTACATACATTCTAAGATCTCTGAACAGCCAGTTGCCTTCAAATCATAAAGTGTATCCTCATTAATAGATTGAAAATGAATCACAGTCTAGAAGTTTGTTTCTTACTGCATTTTTTTTGGTGAACTTAGAAGAAATTTATCACCTGTCGATGAAGATTTAGGTGAACTGTCAGACTTAATAAAACAGTCAGACTGAAGCAATGTTGGCAGTTCCATGTATAATGTTTTAATTAAGGCACAAATGTCCTTTTGCTAGAGCTGTAAAATAATTAGCTTAGTAAAGAATCACTTAAACAGGAGCATATTTAGGATAAATGGAGGGAAGTAAACTTTGACTGTTTTCGATAAGGGAACTGTATTCTCATGCAAGAACAGAAGAGCAGACTTATTCTGCTTTGAAGAAGTAAAATAAGAAAATCCAAATACTGTAAAATAAGATAAAACTTTTGAAACACATAGAGTTATAAACTTACTGAAAGTTTATGCATTTTCAGTTTAAAAGGAAGAATATTATTGAAATATGTGGCTTTTCTTCTAAAATATAATACTGTGATGTTACAGTTTTCATTTAATTAGTTCAGTGCTCTGTGAATGCACCAGTAGCAAACTCATTTGCACCCCAAATTTCTGGAAAAAGGGCATGTATTTCTGTCAGTCATCAGGAAAGAGTTTTTTTGCTTTCGAGAAAATGTTGCACAAACCAGAGTCACCCCGACCTCTAAGAGGTAACTGTGGTGTAATAAGCTTTTGTGAGAAGACCAAAGGTCTTCAATCTATAGATTTCACCTCACTCAGTCACTTTCTAAAAATATAAACAAATAAAGGAAGTGTTATTCTACCATAATAATAAATAAAAAATTCCACAGACTCAGCATTACTTTTGTTAAATCATTTGTGTATGATATCACATGTCAACCTTTTACATTCTAATGACTGCAATCCTGAAGATCAAACACTGTTGCGTTTTCTTAGAGGAGAAATAATAATATTTTGTTTTGCTCTTGGTTTTACTGCCTTGTTTTAAATTACATTGAAATTAGTATGGCCTGCTTTGTATCTTAAATTTAATTGTGGCTGTATAGTTTCTTTGACACAAGCATGTAATAGTTGCCAGGAGGTACCCATCTAGAAGACAGAGTCAGGAGTCTTAAAGTTATTCAGCATATTTACAAAGAATGTACAAAGTCCTGCTTCCCTAAATACAAGAGGTACCACAGCTGATGACATTTTTCTTGCCTTCATCCCTGATGGTATTTCAGATCCTGATCCAAAGGCTTTCCCTTTAACCTCTTTCCAGGGTGGTGTCTCATTATTTTCATGTTCACTGCTGTCGTGTATGCACATGGCCTTTTGTGCTCCTTCTCTTTGCTTCATGACCTTTATTGGTTGTTTCACTTCAAGCCAGTTCTCAAAAGACTGACTGACCAAATCCACAGCTTTTCTAACTGCACTTGGAATTTAATTATTGACAGTGAGTTTGTGTCTGTGTTTTGAGATTCCCCTTTTTCTTATATTGTAGAACAAACGGTAAGTTCTTGTATTATGAGTGCTTTTAATTCAACACAGTCTGTATAGAAACTTAATCTTTTGATAGATATGGGTATTTACCACAGTTTTCATATAGTAGCAGTGGTTCCTTTTTGTGGCTTTTCCAAAAAGAAAAGCTGCTGGAGAAGAAAAAGCTGCTGGAGGAGTAATTATCTGGAATCATATTTTTGCAGCTCAACTTATGACCCTTGCAGCTGCCAAGTACCAGCTGAGGTACAAAACATCAGGCAACAAATGTGAGTTACACTGTGATACACACTGGGAACAGACAGACTGGTCTCCTTGTGTATCTAAACGATGGTTGCTGAGGCTCTACTCATGCAGAATAATCTGACTGTTTCTGGTGAAAGAGTGGCTCTCAGTAGTTTAACATGAGTATCTGTAAATATAAACCACTTTACAGTGTTGAATGAGGATCCAAGCTAAATAGGTTGAAAAATGTAAGAGGTTACACAACATTATTTACATGGTCTTTTACATATGCTGATATACCCTTGAAAACTGCTGGCAGTTTTATTTGCCACTGTATTACATAACCCCTCATAGACATTTTAGGAGTATACAAGATTGTCAACTTAGTTATCCTTTGTATAGCACCTACCACTGCTGAACTTGAACACTTAACTGTACTTGCTCACGGAAAAGAAAAACAGAAAATGGAAAGCTAGCAATGAAAATACAGAACAAGTGGCATAATCTCTTGAGATAATAAAAATTTTTTCTCAGTTCAAATCAAACTCATTACTTCCAGCATTTTAGAAGCACACACACGTGCACACAAATATATACACACGCTCACATATACGTTTGTTCTACCTGGGACTAGTTTCAGTCTTGATGGTCATAAACTTTTCAGCTTTCTCTTTATATTTGGGGCTTAATAGCTGGAAACACATAAAAGAATAGTCCGTAAGGAGAAAACAGATGTGAAAGCAAACTATTGTCAAGGTACACATGAAATCCATTGGAATGAAGGAAGACAATGTTCCCACGCTTGGAGTTCAGCCCTGCAAAAGCTGCAAATGTTGAGATAACAGCTAGAAAATGAGGAACATATGGTTCTTTTTCTGGTTTTATGTTTTCAGCATAGATATCTGATAGCTAGTATCATGTTTAGGATTGGTAAATGGAACAAAGTCAAGTTAAGAAATTACAGACTACCTTTCAGAAAATTAATTTGGATGATGGAAACATGCAAATGTATTTAGAAGCAAGATGGTGACTTTGTAGTTCAATGACCTCTGTCTCATCTCCACACACAATTTCTAATAAATTGTTCTGAAGTGTTCTTCTGACCACTTGCCAAGAAAATAATACTATTATTGCCAGGTCCCAAATAGTTCTGCAGTAACAATGTCAGAGTGAAACTATTAGTGGAATTACTATGTCAGAAAGGCATCTCACAAGCTAAGGACAGTCTGTGGCACAAGACCTCAAACTACCTTGTGATCTGTCTTGGCAATTCTGTTGTATTTTCAAGTTAGTAGTTTCAACTATAACTTCTGAGAGATTGCAAGATTGCAGGCAAATACTGAAATCAGTGTGCATAGCCTGAAAGAACTGGAAAAACAGGAGGGAATTTCAGAGATTCTTTTGTCTTAGCTCAGCTGCCATAGTGCCTGATGAATTTCAGCTCTAGCGAGGGGATGAGAGTTTCCAGCATACCTGTATCTACTTGTCTCCACTCCTGGTTTACACTCTTAAAATACATTTTAATGTTCTCTTACAACACTGGAAGACAAGGTGGGATAAAGAGACATGAAATGAGATTAAATGAGACTCTCTGATGTGGAGAGAGTACTCCGTGTACTGGTGGATGGTGAGGGCTGGCTAGCTGACAAGCAGCTTTGCAGAAAAAGACGTGAAAGTCCTGGTGGTCAAGTTGAACTTGAGCCAGCAATGTGTGCTTGCATTGATGGCTGCCAACATCCTGGGCTGCAGTAGGAAGACCACTGCCAGCAGGTTGATGGAGATGATCTTACACTCTGCTTAGCTCTGGGGAGGCCATGTCTGGAATGCTGAGTCTAGTTCTGGGCTCCCCAGTACAAGAGGGCAGCCTGCTTTAGCAGATCCCTCTTGAGCAGCAGATCAGGTAAAGGGGCAAAATAAGTGGTCTCAAGAGCTGCCTTCAAACCTCAACCATCCTGATTCTGTGATGCTGTGTTGGGAGTAGAATAAAAGGAAATGGAAAATCTAGGGAGTCCTGCAGTAAGGGAAATGACAGAAAAAAGGGGACAGTGTAATGTATAGAAAATGTATGGACATGATAGGGAACTATAGTTTCTGTCAAATGCATAGGGCAGGAGCAGAAATCTACTGGAGGAAAGAATAAGGATGGGTGAAAGGGAATATAGGGGTCTAGGACAGAGGACAGAGGAACGGTATGGAGCTTACAGAGAATCTAGCAAGAGGAGGCTGGCAGAGTACCTGCAGTTTTAGGCAAGTGGAAATGAGGTGTGCAAAGTGTTCTTCTGTTCTTAAAATGAAAGAGTTAGGTGGTAAGGGAGCATATAGGTGTCTTGTAGGGTCCAGCAGAAGAATGTGGAAAATCTCTGCTGTGTTTTGATTTCAGCCTCACAAAGGGAATGACATGGGTGAGCCATTTGCATATCAGAATAGTAGTTAACTCAGCATTACTGACCTGTCTTAAGTAGAGAAGGACTATGAGGAGAAGGAGAGCAAGCTAGGAGTTTGCAGGATTGGCAGGTTGAAGGCAGCAGTCACAGATACAGAGTTATTGAATGCTAGGCAAGTAAAGCCTGGGATATAGGCAACAGACACAGGAACAGACCAGATGGATTAGCAGGTGGTGTGGGCACAGCACAAGGAAAAGATGGGTAGAATACTGATAGAAGGAAGAAATATGACCAGATTCAGTAAAAGTCATCTGATTTCCAGTTCAAGCTGCTAAATTTCAGAAAGCAGAATCAGAAATCCATATGGGAATTTGTTGTTGATCCAGGACACTTGCCAAGACCTGATTTAATAGAGAGCAAGGAGTAGATGAAACAAGATTCAATGGTTTGGCTTATCAAAACTCTTGATGACTGCTTAGATTTAGTCTAGACTTAGAAAGCCCTTCAATCTGCTCTGTGTGAATTCAGGACAGTTGCTTCCCAGAACTGCCATGTAATGAAGGACATATGATTTTAGGACAGGCACAGGCAAAGAAGCTCCTATACCACCGCCTATACAGAGTTAGTAAGTAGTAGTGCACAATATGCTTTTAATCTAAACACTGGTCTAATGCCTTTAGAAAATGAAATATAGATTAAAGGAATTATATAAGACTGTTAATGCTACAGAGTCAAGGAATGCTGAGTGTTTTAGATAGCCTACCCCTGCCTCCCCCAAATTAAAAATCACTTGTTCCTGCAGGCCAGACAAGAAGATAAAAGAAAGACAGAAGAGATAACTTTTCAGCAAGAAGCTGAAGTTGTCAGGACTTGTTTCCTGAGGGATGAATTATCTTCCAGCTGTGCTGTGGACCAATCATACTCTGCTGATTCATGTGAGTAACCCTTTTTAAGTTAACACTCGTGTAGCTCCATATAAGAAAATTTTCATCTGAGTCAGGACATAACTCCACAAACAGTATCATTTTTGGCACTTTGGCTGCCTTAATGGAGATATATAAAGGAATAGATTGTTTCCTTGCTGGTGGCAATCTTGAGTTTTATTGCATCTGTTATTTATATCTTGTATTTTCTTCTATTTCTATTATAATTCAGAGTATTCTGTGCTACATAAAGGCAAGAACTTCCACTCAGGAAGAGCAACAGTACTGTAGCTACCAACAGTGTATTTTGGTGTTTCATTGTATCAGGAATGTCCTATATTTTTGTCTTATATTTTGAAATATACTTTGTTTTTGTGGGCTTTTTTTTGTTTCCCATTTTTAAAAATATTGATCCCAGTGTTTAAGTACATGGATCTAATTTGCTAAACTTATTTATACATAGAGGACAATTATGGTGTGAATCTTTTACCCTAACGTATGAAACCACTATGGAAAAATACTCCTCACTGGGATACTATCATATGTAATATGGTCTGTGTATGGGCTGATATCCCACGCTACTCAATGAAAGACAATTCAATGCCTGTCTGTGACATAACACAGATAGTGGGTTTTCAGCTGCTTTAAGTTTGTGAATGACCAAAATATTTTTGAGGCTGGTGAGTTTCTTATAAAATAAATGTAAGTCTTTTAACTACAGATATATTCTTCTTAGCTATTTGTTGAAGAAATTCAAATTGTCTTTAGTATCCGCTGAGGATTCTAGACCTTGGCTTGAAGACCACAAGTGTAACATGATCTTTAAACTAATATGTAATATCAGTTCATCTCATTTGTCACGTTGTTGGCAATTGAGTCACGGACTGGCAGGGGATCTGAATCATTTACTCAAAGAAACGAGCTGGTTTTATACACTTTTCCAAGGTACAGTATTTCCTTACATGGTAATTCTCACTATGTGACCTATCCCGTGTTGCCACGTCAGCAGCACACTTTCTCAATGTCCTTCTATGGGATGACCACTCGCTGTTCACCCATCTGTCAGCTCCCTGCAGGCTCCTGTCAGTAGGGCTCTGCCATGTGACACCTCTTCCCCCCAGGGCCCAGAGGAGACAAGCCTCTCTGTGCTGCCCTGTGCTCCTTTGTGTTGCCATGTGCCTCTGCAGGCAGCTTTTACAGCCCACAACCCAATTCTCTCTTATCTCTCCCCATATTCACCCTCACATCTATGGTGAATATCAAGGATAGCCCTATGGCTGTCCATGGGAGCAATGACAATTTTGGCCTTTGAATGAAAGCCACTTGAAATCAAGAATGAGTCTACTTTTCATCTCTCATGCAGCATGTTATCTGCTCAGAAACATTTCTATAAAATATCTGTTCCATTAGAAAACACTGATTGAGTAAAATAAAATATTTTATGGGCAGAAACAGGTTTATTTCATATTTCAAAAAGAAAATTGATAAATATTTTGGTTTGATTTGGTGCTAGAAGCTGAAACAAAAAAGTCAAAAGCAATATGTTTTAAGCCCTACTGAAAAATAAATTTTTCTTAATTTGCCATATAAAATGTGGATGATATGGTATTGTTTCACTGGAAATATTAACATATAATCATCCCAATGCTTATTTCTTGTTCCAAGTAACTTTTGGAGGACAATTTTCATTCCAGTTTGGAGTTTCAAAGTTTGAAATAAACAGTTTTCTCAGGAAGAAAAACCAAACTGGTTGTAAGCAGTTTAGAGATAATATGTAGGGAAGAGAAACAGAGAGCATTCAAATATCCAATATATTTTTTTTTCTCATGACATCTTGATCTTCTCTGCCTTTCTGCTTTTAAGAGCTGCTTGTATTTCATCAGATGCTTTGCAGTAGTTCTTATTTACATCATCAGATTTTTTCTCTTTTCTTCCTTTTTAAAAAATTTATTTTATCCTTATCAGGTCTTCATTTTTCCTATTGCATCGATTTCTGGTATCTGAAGCATCTCTTTCATCCCACAGTACTAGCTGGCTACCTTGGGATGGACAGTCACTCCATATGTTCTGTAAGAAATGTGGTTAAAGCTCCAATACTCATCCCGTTTAAACAACAGGAATCCATCCAAAAGTGAGGTTATTACAAAACTACATTAAGAACTCACAGTTTCAATCTGTTTTTATATCTTCTCTATGATTTTATAATTACCAACTTAATTATCTCCCAACAATTACTCAAAAATCACCGTTTTTAGTGGTTTCTTTTTCTTTAAAGTTGCTTGAACAATTTTAGAAGATATTTGGCCTATCAATAAGCATTATGTCTCAGCTCAGCAACTCTTGGAAATAATTTTTTTTCCCCAGGATGATTAGCAGGTTTTTGGATAGCACTTAGTGCTGCTATTTGTAATGTGCTGATGAGGGTAATTCACAAAAACTAATTCATAACCCATAACAGATAATACCCTTAGTGTCAGGAAATTATCTCCTTCCTGAGAGTGGCTTGGAGTTTGGTCTCCCTCCTTTCTCCTCTGACAGTAAAGGGTGCACAGGCAGATTATGTATGAAGCCCTCACTGTCCATGTCTGAATCTGCAGGAAAACCATGACATTTGCTGAAGCACCTTTACAATTTTCTTAGACTCAGCTAGGGTTTTGTAGACCTGTACAACTGTCTGCTGAAAAAAATTATGTCAGTGGTAAGAGGGTTAACATCTACTGTTTACCACTAACACATGAAAGTAGGAGAAGTAAAACTGATGAATAAAACATTAAAACACCTTTCATCAACAGTTCCCCAACTCCATCACCATAATGATAAATTCTTTAAACTCCTTACTGCCATGGCACTCAGGCCCTACCTGCTCTGAATGTCCCTGCCCCTCCCTGTGGCTCCCCACACCCTATCCATAGACTAGGACCCCATGTCAGCCCCCAGAGCCTTCCAAGGGAGGTGTCCATTGCCTGGGGCTGGGGCTGCCCAGTTCCTGGCTGGGATGGTGGGATGAGTTCTGGCTGACAGACTGTGCCCTGACAGAGCCGTGGTGGGCCTCCATGGGACCCTGACAGTGCCTTTCTCATGTCAAGAGTGCAGAGGTGAATGGTTTGTCAGAACTATCTGTACAGAGCAATTGCTGTGTGCCTGACAAAGCAAACAAAATGTTTGAGGCATCTTCTCATGCTCCTTAGTTCTCTGGATGGGGAAGGCTCTCCACAATGAGCCTCCCAACCCTTGCCTCTGAGCACTGTGAGGCATACTTCAAAATGCTGCAGGAAGAGGACTGCATTTGCAGGGAAAATACATGTGTCATAGGTTAGCAAGCATAGTCCTGGAAGGGATGTCCTTGCTAAGGGGTGCTTACGGCTTCCTCTGGGACCTGATAGAACCTATCAGCTGGCCAGTTTGAATATGGACAATTCTTTAAGCCACTTAAAGTTGTGACCGCCTGTGTGATCCACACTTAAGAATAGACAAACTCCCCCCCAGCTCTCTCTCGTTTCCGGCGCTGGGACAGGTGGCTGCAGGGCCGAGCGGGGACCAGCGGGCCCGGCGAGGCCCCTGCTCGGGCCAGGCTGGGCCGGGCCACGGCTCCAGGATGACCCCCCCAGCAGGGCTGTGGGCAGCCAGAGCGGCTCGGAACCCCCCCCGCCCCTCCACTGCGGCCAAGATTTCAGCAAAGCGGCACCGCTGTCCGGCAGAGGTTGGGTGACCAACAGCGATAAGACACATTCCAGCTGCAAGGCTGAGGTGAGATGAACCCTTTTAGTGCTGTGAAGAGCTGAAAACCTGAGGGAAGAGAGAGAGGAGATGCTTAAAGCTGAAATTCTGTTGTGAAGCTATGATATATCAGAGTACCCCGTTGTAATTTCATGAAGATATGGGGGGTGGAGTGTTCAACTCGTGAGCAAAAGCACCTGTGCTGAGATAGGCAGAGTCTGACGCAGCTGTAATTTCATGAGAAGTTTGGACAGGGAGAGATGGAAGCAATGAGGACTTTTGCTCCACACGGGAAAGGAGAAAACCTCAGTTCCTAGAGATGCTCCCAGAGATATTCCTAGAGATGAAGATGAGGAAGACCCTTTGCTCCCAGGGAAGGAGAAGGGCCTCTGTTCTTAGAGATGAAATGCTCCCAGAGATGGGTGAAGAGAACTTTTGTTTCTGAACGGCTCAACCTTAAAATTGTACCCCAAAAAACTTCAAGAGTGGACCCTCAAATGCAGTTGCGGGAAAAGCTGCAAGTCGTGGGAAGGGACTCGCATGCGAGCAGAGAGACTCCTCTTCCTAAATGGACTGAACAATATTTGGAAGTGGGTGGCTGTCTCGTTGTTATACTGTCTTCATAGCACGAGCAAGAAGAGACTTCTCTTTCTAAATGGACTGAACAAGGTTATTATAGAAGTGGTAAACAGACTGAACATCTCAAGGGTTGTCTTTTTACATTGTCAGTGGGAGAAGGGAGAAAGGTGGGGGGAGGAGGAGAGTTCTGAAGGTATGGTATAATTTTTTTTCCCTCTTTTAGGTCTGTTAATAAACTTCTTTATATTCTTTCAAGTTTGGTGCCTGCTTTGCTTTTCTCCTAATTCTTATCTCACAGAAGATAAACAGTAATGAGTATTTTGGACCAAACCACTACAATGTCAAACCTTACCTTTCTGTAACTGGCTTAGCCTATTCCTATCCAGTGGTGGATTATGTTTAACTATCCTTAATTGTTTTCTTAAAGTAACACCTGAAAATTCAAAAGAAACATCCCAAATATATCACATTTTTCTGCCTCAGTCTCTTTTCCAAACATTTTCTCTAGTAGTGCTGTTTGATTTAATTTATGAATCCCTTAATGTAAACTCTGCCACTGTAACTTGACAAAAAGATGTTGTGTAATTTTTTAACATATACAGTAATCCTCTTGTGGCATATATTCTCCCTCCCTCTGCTTCTCCCACTAGATATATAGCCTCCCTTTACACATATGTTTGTATGAATATATTCGTCAGATATATATATGTGCTTTTTTAAAAAAAACCCAAACAGTTGATAGTTCTAGGCCTCATAGGAATAATAGCTCTTTCCATGGAGAAAGGATGTCATTTTACTGATAATGTAGGAGTGCAGCAGCAGCTATAGAACACCTCTCCCTACTGTTTTTACACTAGACAAATATGTTTCCATCTAACAATGAGGATTTATGCTCACTGAGTCAAAGGCATGGCTGAAATACACCACTAAGTAGCACAGCTAAATAGAATTCATTAAGACTGAGATTCAAGGTACAAATAGCTGTTTCAGAAGCAAAGTATATTCACAAGGTTCTTGTAGATGCACAGTGATACTATGCAGGCAATAACTGCAGGACAACATCACTAGGAAGGTGACTGGAATGTACAAAGCACTCAAGTTTTCCATTAGACAGTCACCTAAAAATCAAGATCCTTGGGAACTCGTCCCAAGTCCTCAGCTTCCTGTAGGGATTCAGGCTCTGGCTCAAAGAGAGCCCGGAGGTCGAGCCGTAACCCGACTGCACTAGGGCAGGCACAGACACACCCAAAGGCGCAGGCAGATGGGGGTGCGCTCCTCACCCGAGGGGGCCCTCCCTGAACAGGGTGTGGAGGCACGCAGGCAGAGGCAAAGAAGGGACAGAGAGGGGACTTCTTTCTATGCAGAAGGTTTATTGAAGTGAGACAATGGAGGGAGGAGATGGAGAGCCGAGGATCTGATAAGGGTCCAGGGATTTTATAGTGGGAATAGGAAAGGCGGGGATAAGGGATACAGCAAGTGGGATACTTGACAGGAGGCAGGGTTGAGTGCAAGGGAACCAATGGAAATAACACAAAGGAGGGATTTAGGGAAGGAACCAATGGGACATCGAGGAACAAAGAACTTTCTAGAACTGATACATATTAAGCTTGGAAAATGAATATACACAACCTCATACATAAAGCAAAGAGGGAAAAACATTAACCAATTAGGGGAAAACATGCAAACAGCAGAACAAAGGAATCATGGGTTCTCACCATGATGCAAAGTTACGTGCTAAACTTGGGTTGCTGACCACCACAGCTGGTTGTCTGAGTTCTCCTCAGGAGACAGAGAAGCTGGAGCTGCCTGTATTGCCACAGACAGCTAAATTTTGGTTAGTATGGGGATTCCTAGTATGGAAATCTTTGAAGTTTGGATTGAACCTAGGAAAGGCATGGTGGCTGGTTGCCTTAGAGAAACATGATGAGGGAGCATAGACTGTCTGGCACAATTTTCCCAAGCCAGTGGACTCCAGAAATCTGTCAGAAATCCAGGCAGGATTTGCTGTCTTCCATCTGCCTGGTTCAAAGTCTATCCATCTGGCCAAATAAACCTTTATTTCCCCTCATTTAAACTTTTTAAATAGAAAAATAAAGAGCAGAGTTAAACACTGTTAAAAGAAGTTTAAAGTGGATGCAGCCATGTGGCCATCAAATGATGTACTTAGCTCAAATGGTGATAGTACTTCTTACTTGTATTGCCCATTCATTCTGACATTCACCACTGGGACTAGTAAAGCACTTGGCATTCACTGTTTCTGATGTGTACATGAAACATGAGGTCTCTAGAAGTAGGGGAAGAGTTTCTGTCTGTTGCAGACATTGTGATTTACCCACAGGCTCTGTGTCTGGCTTTGTCTTTGTGAGGATCTGTCACTGGAGAAATCTGCCAACTTGCTGGCCTTTTACAAGTCTCTCAGGTCTTTCTGAGATCTGAAATTTTCTTACAAAATGGATACTTCTCTGTTTTGATGCTCTATACATCAGAATAGGGACAAGGTTGTGACATGAAGCTGACTGATGTTCTGCTAGCTTTTGTGTCAAAATGTTGGGGAGCCCAGGATGCCCTCATCCATAGCTCTAGGGCAGTCCAGACAGAAAGCTGTTATGGTTATCCCAGATCTCCTACGTGGAACTGGGAAATTGGCCAGTTTGGGGTTTCTGATTCTTCAGCTTGGACCCAGGAAATGTTAGGATGCCGACTGGAGCGAATTGGTTGAACTGGTTATGCAATTTTGAAAGGATGAATACTCTCAATTCACAAACTGACAAATGAATCACAAAGAGAATAGGTAGTTTGAACATGCAAATATATTTTTTTAAGTAAGAAAAAAGGTGTAGCTGCTACAGTTTAAAAGGTAACGAAAAGAGGCAGAGTGACTTACTAATTAAAGCAGTACCTGTTCACAAGTCAAAATTTATGCAGTACTCCCAGTAACTAAGAAGATACAGATACCCTTGGCATTAGTTCTACCTGTCTTGAGGGAAAAAAGAGATGTATCAAAGTTAGCTGCTTCCATCATAATTTTCAAGGTAATGGAAATACCTCACAGATCACTGAAATAAATTTACCTAAATGCTTAAAGGTTATGCTTAGTTTTTGCCTCTGAGGTATAGCATTTCTGGGCTTGTAGGCATAGAGAGATGAATATTTAGCAGGTTGATTGAAGCTTTTGTTATAGTAATTTCATGGCCATAAATAATCTTTCAAACAATACAGTTTTGAAAAGGCAAGATCTGAAGTTTTCCATTTTTACAAGATTCCTTTGAATGACCAGTATCAATACATATTAAAAAGTATGACAGAATGATCAAAGTTGTGGACAATTAGTAGTAAAGGAGCTTTCTCTAAACAAAAGGAAGTAACACCTGTATCTACATTAGGCATAGATGCACATGGAAATAAACTCTAATTATGAGCTCTGTTTATTGCATGTATGGCAAGACGTCTGGTAGGATGATGAAGATTTGTGTAGGGGCCCTCAAAATATAGGCTGAATAACCTCATTGCCTTCACTCCCCCATGAAAGCAAAGTGTAAATTCAGTTTTAAGGACAGCTAACACTTTTCATTCAGTTTTAAAGATCTGTTTTAAAGCAATTTCTTACTTGGCAGATGGGTAATTTTGTCTTCACTTACATCTGTTGAGGTGCAAATTAATTTTCACTCCACACTGCAAGTTATTCAATTTTTGCAACAGAAATTGTATCAATAAGATATAAATTCACTTCTATGCTAGCACAAAGCTTTCACTGACTGTAGAAATATGTTGGACTCTGCAAATACAGAATTGTTTTGAATTTGTGTTATTCCAATGCTAAATATACCCAGAAGGATAAAAATACTTATATTTGTACAAGTGGTTGAATGTATAATATTTCTTACTTTTCCTTGGTAAGAAATTACTGTTTGTTATATTATTTTATTAATGGGACTCACTATAGTTACTTTTAGATGGAAGTTGGTTGCTTCTTGAAGTAATTGTGCTGTTGATAATATATAGAAAGGCAACTTTCTCTCTGAGATGATGAATTTTATTTTTTGACATGCACTGTGTCATAAGGCATTATTATTAAAATGTCAGGTGACTTTTTAACATCAGAAATATCTTCTTTTCTGCAGACATTCCAAGTTATGGTTTTCTACTTCAAAATGTGCTCTGTCTGTGCTCACTTATGCACTTTAGCATAAAAACCAAACAAAAAACCCTTGCACTATTGAGAAAGGCTGAAAGGTTTTTTCACAGAAATAGTAATCATACTTTACCTAATTTCACAGGTAATTTATTTTTATTCAAAGAATGTCCTGAGAATAATTGTTTTCCATATAGCTTTTATTTACTTTCATATGCTTTTCATAGAGTTATGGTGCTGCAAACAATACTACAAAAATTAAAAAACCAAATCAAATTATGCAAGAATAGAATACATAAACATGTACATTTTTTTTGTCTCTAAACAATTTGGCCTTATAATAAGCAGAAATTAAAAGTGCATGAGTAGTTTTCTCAATTAACATTAATTAGAAGAACAAAATTTGATAGATTGAAAAAATAGTCTGTTTCCCCAGAAGCTAACATACATTTGTAACTCTGTGCCTACTGAAAATACTAAAACATATATTAAATTAAACTTACAATTTTAATTAATTACATCAACGTGCCAGTAATTACAAGTTTTCTCAGAGGAAGAATGCACTTTGTAGCCCTGACAGCATAGCTGGCACAGACAAATAATACTTTTTAGTAAATAGAAACAGATTTTAGTAAAACAGATGTCAATGAAAATTATTTGCAATTTTACCTAAGTCAGTGAGCATACATTCTTTCTACCAGAATAAGTGGTAGGGGTTCTGGGCCTTGCATCCTGTAACATTTTCTGCAGGCAGACATACCAAATCTTGTTAATTATTTTAGTACAATCTGTAGAAATGTCTTAAAATTAAAAAATATGCAAAGAAAAAGTTTATGTGGAGTCTGAAAGACACAGCTGAATTTTTTAGATCTAGTCAATGTTGTATGTGTACAGTTATTAGATACATATTTAAAATATATACAAATCCACAAATCATGTTGCAAATGTATGAGATTTTTGAGTAAAATGGTGCCAGTTCTAAAAAATTATACAATGTTATGTCTGTCTTTGATTTACTGCATTTTGGTGTTGGAATTTGTTTTGAACTGGATCAATCCTGTCAACAGTTGTCCTATTCTTTATAGACTCATTAATTAATCAAATCTAAGTACATTTGTGGTTACCCACCTTGTCATATACAGCTGGTAGAGCAATCAATTTCTGGTGAGCAATAAAGAAAAAGGACGTATTTTCAAGGACTTCTATTTGATTTGTATTTGTTGCTGTCTTTGGCTTTAGCACAGTAGAGGAGCATACAAACACACTTCATTGCTTTCCTTAGAAAATAATTTTCCACTTTGGAAGAAGTCTGAGAGAGAAGCTTAGGAAATTTTCCTTTTCTTTCTTTTTTCTTTTTTTTTTATTCCCATTCCCAAGTGCAAATATTCTCTATTTGTGATAAAAAATTAATTCAATAAAAATACATGAAACACATATTTAAATCTCTTAAATTTGGCCAAGCACAAAATGAATATCTGCAGTGAAATTTACTTCTTAAAAATTCCCTTGAAATTTCAGTCACCTTACTCATTTTTGTGCTGAGGTTTTAAAAAATGGGGCATAATCATTTTTATAAGAGAAAAGGGAACTCTACTAACTCCTTTGAGAAAAGTTTTCTTGAGGACACTTTCACAGTAGTAGATTTTGTCTTTGTTCTGCCGGAAAAAAAAGAGTAGACTGATGTATGAATGCTTCAAAAAAACACTGAGTAAGTGAAAACATTTAATTTGCAATACAATTCTGAGGGCAGCCCTAATAACAGCTGTTGGCAGTGCTCTGTCTGTAATGTGGTATTTACACTCATTTCTGCTGCTGTGTTTGGAACAGTTATAAATACAATAACTATTTGCACTGGTGAGGCTGCACCTTGAGTGCTGTATTCAGTTCTGGGCACTACAAGAAAAGCATTGAGGTGCTGGAGAGTGTCCAGAGAAGGGCAACAAACCTTGTGAAGGGTCTGGAGAATGAATCATATGTGGAGTGGCTGAGGGAGCTGGGGTTGTTTACCCTGGAGGAGGCACCAGGGTGACTTTACCACTCTACATCTTTCTGAAAGGCAGGTGGGGCCATTAGGGTTTGGTTTCTTCTCCCAGGCAAACAGCAACAGGGCAAGAGGACACAGCCTCAGCCTACACACGGGGATGTTCAGGCTGGACATCAGAAAGAATTTCTTCATGGAAAGGGTTTCTAAACATTGGAATGGACTGCCCAGAGAGGTGGTGGAGTCACCATCCCTGGAGGTGTTTAAGAAATGACTGGATGTGGCACTGAGTGCTATGGTCTCCTTGACAAGGTGGTGGTGGGTCAAGGATGGGGAACTTGATGGTCTCAGAGGTCTTTTCCAACCTAAATGATTCAGTGATTCTGATTCTTTGAGAAATCCAGTCTCCTTCAATGTGGTTTTGTTTCACAGTGAGGAACTTTCAACCGTTTTTTTTTTCCCCACGTGAGGACCTGAAATAGTTAATTTAGCTGAAGAAAATGTATTTACTTTGGTTATTAAGGATTTAGTTTTCCTTGCAGAAAAAAGGTCATGGTAATGTACTGGAGATCTCTATCACTGGGAAGTCTGTTCTCTTCAGCCAGCACCGGTGGCATGTCTGGTTGACAAATTTTTGACCTTCCTGTGTAAATTGTGGTCAGACCATAAAACTTCTTATCAGACAAAGAGCCAAGACCAATAGCATGGCTTACATCTTTCACAAAATTGCATTCTATAGGCCATGAACATGGGCTCATATTATTGGATATGTATGCTACTATGAAGCTCATATTTTTAAGGCATACTGTCAGGCTAAAATTCTTGAATTTGATTTTGCTTTAGGCTTACTTTAAAGAATGACACTGGTTTTTGCAAAACTTGTCACCAGTAGTTCAGCATTTTGTGCTGAAATGCTCATATATAACTGGTGCCACCTCATTCCTTCACAGACTTTCTCATATAACACTAACTTACTAAGCAGACATTCAGACTTGCAGCACCCCTCTACATGTGGGGAGAGGAAAATGAAAATAAGGAGTACAGTTAGTGAAACACATTTGGAAACATCTGCTCTAGACATGTCCGCTGAACTTAAAATTAATGGTAATTATAATCTCAATAATCAAGATATAGTGGTTTTCAGTATGATTGTTATGTTAACCTGGATTGCTTATTGTGTCATTTCAGTAAAGGATGAAATGGAAAAATGAATATTTACCTATTAAATTATTTAGTTATTTAGTTTGGGCTTTTCTTTTTTTTTTTTTTTTTTTTTTTTTTTTTTTTAAATTAATGGGCAATCTGGCTCTTCCCAGAATAGATATAAGTTCTCAGTTCAGTAACATTGTAAGTAACTTATCCAAACTGATAAAAGAGGGGGAAAGGAACCCAACAAAATCTGTTTCTTTTCTGCAACATTCTAAACATTTTTTTAAAGAATGCCATTTTAAAGTAAATCCAGAATGAAGTTTCATTACATACATGTGCATATACGTTTTGAAAAGAATAATTACAAAACTTTTAGTTTTTGTAACTTCTGTTAAAAGTTGTCACAGAAAAAAAAAAGCTGCAAAATAAAAGCAAAAGAATGTCTATTTTAAATGTTACTTAAAAGTATTTTATATATCCACTACAATTTTGTTCAAGTTTTAGTTGAAGACATTTCAAATCAGAATTTTTAACAATTTCTCCTGTCATTATTTTTATTGAATTTTGCAAGTAAAATTAAACAAAGTGGTGTGAAGAGAGCAAAGGGCCACATTTGATTTATATGCATTGCAGACAGAGAACGAGTGAAGCCATATACAAACATAGGACTTGGTACTGGAATATGCAGAACAATGTTTTGTTAGCTAAAGAGGAACTTCAGTATAACTTGAAAACACATCTATGGCTGATAATGCACCAAGATTACGATGAGAGGGACAGGACACTTAAACCATTACCATTACACAGTGTTTTCCTTTTCTGAAGGAGGGCTTATACCGTTTTGTTGTAGGGTTCTCTAGCATGAGCATAAAGTAAAAGATTTTTTCTTACTTAGTGAAAATATTTTGCATAATTTTGAAATCTTTCTTTCACTCTTCAGAAGTGTATGTTATATCAAAATTATTAGCTTCTGTTCCTCTTAGGATTGCAACACAGAAATCTTGAAAACCTTAAAGGCTTGGTTCTTGCTGATTTTTACAAACTGACACTTCTCATGTCATTTTTATGGTGATGAGAGAATTTAGTTAATCTGTGATTCTTAATACCAATTGGACATTTAAATTAATAAATTCAAATTAACTGCAGCTAACCTCTTTCTGAGAAGGCTTCCCTTCCATGAGCTGCTCCCTGCTCCGTCTCAAAGAGTTGGAGTAGTTGTCACTGTTATGCCAAGGTGTGGGGATTCCAGCAGAGATGAAGTCAAGCTTTCTTTTGGAAGACAAGGGCAAAAGAGAATGTTGCAAGCTTTATAACACCAGCAGATTTTTTAATGATAGTCAACAGTTTTTTTTAAAAAGTAATTGAATATTAAAGACTAAGAAACCACAATCATCATCATCATATTTTTTTTTGGAAACATGGGGATTTAGGGAACACTTGCAAGTTTTGCAGTTGTATAAAACTTCTTACAAACTTTCAGAACCAAGCACTAAGTTCAAGTTGTTTCTAAGTGGGATTTTAAGATGAAAATGAAGATTTCACAGCCTTGAAAAATAACCCTACAGAGGAAATTAAGACTTCTTATATGTGCACATCACATCTCTCTTCGAGCACCATCCTTGTCCTGTCAAAATGTTTTTACTTTTACTTGTTTCTTATACAACCTCCTGAAACAAGACTAAGAGGAATGGGTATTTTAATTGCAACTTAGTCCTTGTTTTGTGGGGAGCAAAGCAAAGCAAGCCAAAGAGCATTCCCATAAGCCTTTTGATTTGTACAGTCTGTTTGGTTTGTGATTTAAGCAGCATTGAAATGTATGCCTCTTTCTGCTAAATCAGAAATCTAAATGCACAATCTTAGACCATAGGGACAACAAATATGTTTCTGGCATACTACAGGGAGCTCTGTCTGCCAATCAACTACATTGATTATTTATATGTCAGACATTTCTTTAGTACTATAAACCATAAAAAGAGAAATCAACAATATGTATTAGATTTTTTCTGCTGCTACACCTTTAAGGTCTAGATTTATCTATCTGTATTCACTTAATCAGAAACAGAAGTTGGTGACATAAGAGTTGAGAAGTTCTTGGTGAGCGACTAGATGCATGTACATTAAGCAAATTCTCTTGCTGAGCTATTGTGTTATAAACACATAAGAGTAAAATATAAAATATTTTTGCACCATTTCTTCATCATTCAACTTTATTTGTGTCAGCTGTTGTCTCAGTTAAAGACATGCCTAATTATTTTTCAATAAGAATATTTCTCTATATTGTTTTCATTCCAAATATCCCAATATAATTAATTTCTTTCATACCCTACTTCAGTAAATTGTCTCAGCCTGTTATTTAAAGTTTTCTTCCTGCACACAAATTATTCTGTAGTTAAGAAGTTTATAGACTATATCAAAACTAATTTAAGTCTGTTCAAAAAAATTCATGTTTATCTCTAAATAAGGAATTTAACTATAGGTAAAGACTACAATGTTGTTTAAGCTGCAAATTGCTTGGTTTGCATTTTGCTTGGAGGTGTGTATCTTTGCCTTAATTATTGCTAAATCCTCCTAAGATTCAGAGCTTTGCAGACAAACTCAGATGTAAAAGGAAGAAAAAGTTAACACCTACAAATCCTTAGAGAGGACATAAGCCACCAAACCTTGCTGGGAATTTACCTGCCAGCACTTGCCTCTTTGTACCAGATCTCATTCTGTCACTCCAGCTGAAACTGGTGGTCCTGATACCCTTGCAACAGCTGCAGCATCAACTTTTGTCCTTGCTTGTTCCCTTCTGTGACATTTTCTTGCCACTCTTCTCAGGAAAGCTTTTTAAAAGAAGGCAAACAAGAAAGGCAATCTTCCTCTTTTCTTTTCAGAGTCAGTTCTTAGGGAAATATCTATTGATGCAGTCTACTCTGATTACTTTTGCTGGACATTTCTGCTCAACTTCGAGGATGACTTACAGTTTTATGTTAAGTCCCAGCCTCACTTGCAAGTGGTCTGGCTGCAATCCTGGTTGTACAGTTTGATCTCTCTACATTCAAATCTAAGACATGTATTTCATCTTCAAAGTGTATGTATAATGGAAAAATCTGACAGACAGGATGCTGGTAAAAGGGAGGTCAGTGGAATACTGGGAATCAAAGCCAGGCTGAGCTCAGTGGGGATTTATGTCTGCTGGCTCTTGATGATACTTCACATAGTTTCTCAATGGTAATGGCATCTGCTGGGTCAAGAAAGACATCCTCTCAATATAATGTATATACATGGGTAGCCAAGGTATGGGATGACAGAAAAAAGAGAGAGCACCATGTATTGCTTGGAAATCTAGAATTACTCCCTAAGAACACATACCTGTATAACAAAGAAAAAAACCAAATAACTTGCAGCAAAAAAACCCCCCCAAAACTACTGATAAAATCCAAACAAGAAAAAAGGTCCCTGGTAGACCTAAACTTAGGTCTCTGGCAAATTAGAATGTAATTTTTTGGATGCTGTTCAGGTCTTACACCTTCCTCATTCTTTTCTTTCTTCCTCTTCTATACTTCCATTCAAGACACACATCTTGAATAAATGGAAACTCTAGTGTGGAAGATGAATGTCATAATCCACACAACTAACTCAAACAAAACCAAAAAGAATGCCAAATTTTTCTGTGTTTTCATCTCTGTTACTGAGCAAATCTTTTATGTAGCTATAGAAAGGTAACTTATTGTTGGAAAGATCTGTGGAGGGCTACTATATGTCTATACACTGTACACACTTGAATTACAAAATTGCAAGAACTACATGAACTCAATTATTCTAGGCCACAATCTTCCTTAGTTTGCATGCTAGCATGAACAACTATATTTACCTTTTCAGTCATATTCATCTGACTAATCTGGAGAGAGCTTAATAAAATAGGACAAGAAGTTGGAAAATCTAAGCAGAAAGGATGTAGTAGTGTACAGCTGCAGTTATAATGCTGCTATCAAAACACAGGTATATCAAATTTTCTAGAATTTAATTGTTCACTTATAGGCCCTTCTGAAACAGTATTAAATGGAAAGGCTGGAAAGATTTGGTGTCTGAGAGGATAAAGGGAGTCTTGGTATTTACTTCTTCGTTTGCAGAACCGAGTAACATCATTCAGGGTTAATCTTCAAGTTCACATATGAATTGAATGTTCTAAGCATTCTGAAGAAATATGTCAATCTTACATTTGGTTCAAAGGAACGGAGATTTTTGGCTTCCCAATTCACAATTCCTTACTTATGGTCCTCGTCTTCTGGAAAATGGAGCTTTTTTGGTTGTCTGTTCCTCAAGAATTTTTTTCCTCTACTGACATGCTATTAAAAAAAAATAAGGGGTTTTGCACAGATCAAATAAATATGCAACAATGAGACTTATCAAACAGTACTTTTCCAAGGAATTTTAAAAATCAGCTTGTTTGTATTTAATACAATTACCTTATCAATCTATTAATTTATCACAGAGGAATCTTGGGGATATCTTAATTGATAACTAGCTGAGTATGCATTTGAAGATAGCTTAATTTTTGCAATGAAGAACATTTGTATGGGAAATGATGAGATACAAATACTGTCAAGAAATGCTTTTTCTAGAATGTCTTTATAGGACAGTAAGATCTGATACCTTGTTTAGATAATATGTGAGCCGTGTGAGATGCCCAGTGCCTTATCTATTATCAGTGGATAGATGAGCCTTTCCTACTTAAACACCTTTTTTTCTGAAAGCAAGAGAAATCCCAAAACCCCCTATACTTTTGTTGTAGGCCACAGCCTCAGTACAAATTTGTTGACAGGAATGAGAGTCATGTTGTATTTTGATACATTCTGGATGCTACTACTAAGATAATTTTTTAACTTGTCTTTGCATGCTTTTACTTTCTTTGAAAGCAAGTCTAATGTAATCATCTCTACTGTAAGGATTCGGTATATTGATTTCCGTAACAGAAAAAAAAATGATTTTTTCTTAACTACTTCCATCTCTGATGGACCTGGAGTATGAGTTTTTGGTTTTTATTTGATCATTACTTAACTTGTGGCCTGGTTTCAGTCAAGGGTAGGGTTAATTTTTTGCAGTAACCATGGGGGCGGGCCTGGAGCAGTGTGGATGTGGCAAAGATCCTAATGTTTTTCTAAGGAATCTTATTTCAAGGGATTGGGGTGGGAGGAGGGGGGAAAGGGTTTCTCTTGCTCTGTCTTCTGGGAAGAAAGAGCAGGTAGGCTGTGTCCTTCCTAACATATGTGGTTGGACATATGCCAGTAACTTTGGAGTTTGAGTTACTTAAGGCAGTCAGAGGGGTTTCAGACAAATGGATAAGTAATCAGCTTTATGATAAGCTTCAAAGGTATGTAAAACATGGAATAGGCATATGTGTGTTGAGATGGAAATGGATCTTGCATGGTGCAGTTCAAGCACAAGAGGACAGGAAGATTACAGAAAGTAGAGCTCAATTATTTGGAGAAAAAAGAGGGGATTTGTGTAGGTCAAACCTTTGAATGTAAGACAATTAGAACTTCTCTATATTAATGAATTTTGTCTGTTTCACAGTAACTAGAAGACTTGAAATATAAAGAAGAGGTTTTAATTAAAGGATAGATAGCAAGAAGAAAAACAAGGGGGATAGAATTAAAAGAATGGGTCAAGATGAGCCACTTCATAGCCTGAGAGTTTTTAAGAAATGATGCCAGGACATCAGATCAGAAGAGCTACAGAACTGAACAACATGCCTCTAAGATTGATAAGAGAACTGTGTAGGAAAGCTGTCTTACAATGCTTTTGAAATTATTACCGAGAGGCTGTCATCCTGGGAAAACAAAAGTTATGCCTGTGGAATTTGGTCAAAACCCCCCTTTTTTCCCCTCTTTGTTTTCATTGCATAGGTGATGTCACTTTTGCAACTATACACCAACTTAGAATAAAACTTCTGTGGGAAAGAGAACAGTTGTTAACAGACAGAACAGATTTCACTGATGCAAAAAATACACACCTGGGGCCCAGTGCTAAAATGGGAGAAATACATAGTTCTGTCTTGGACAAGGTGGGAAATTGGAAAGTCATACTCAGAGGGATCACACAGTGAACAAAGGCTTGTCTATCTCTTAATAGGGTCATTATATTTTGAAAGGTTTCTATTAGGTTACCTTAAACATAAGCTGTAAGAAAACAGCGAGTACTGTAACAAACCCCTAACCCAGTACTATAGTACTGAAGGGAACCAGACCTGAAAGAAGCCATCCTTTTTCTGTATCACAGAACTCTCCCATTTTATATATCACAGAATCAATGCAGTCTGGTGCAGAATATCACTAGTAGCATTTACCTCTCCAGCAGATAATCAGCATTTGATTGCCTTGTCTTGAGGATACTCTCTTCCCCTCTCCACTCCTCCATGTACAGTGCTTTGCTGTTTCAATTACATATAGATGACTATTGTCCAAAAGGTAAATAAATTCTCATTGTGAGAAATGCATGTTCCATTTCTTTCAGGATGTTATGTTTTTAGCTACTGTTATTCAGTAACCAAGCCATAAATAATATTTTCTTACCAACACTAGGACACATGAGGCAGAATTATTCTTGTGCCATGTGGTTTAGTAGAAAAATGGTTTATGTAACATCCAGTTTCTATTGGATTGACTGAAGACTGCACTTCAGGGGATCCATCCTGACTAAGTGGCTTCTCACCCAGAAAAAAATGATTAATTTCTTGCCCTTTGTGGAGGAAAAGAGTGAAAACAATGATAACAAAACATCTTGGTAAATATGTAAGTTCTGCTCTCCATCAGTTTGGCCTGAATTATTCTTGAAGGAAAAGAAAGTGGAAGTACTTCAGGATTCACCAGAGAGGTTTTTTATTCGTGAAAGTTATTATGTAAATTTCTGGCTTAAAGAAAGAGCTCCTAATAAATACTAAAGTTGTAGAAAAATGGAAACTCGACAGGGATTACATTCACATGCTGTACTTCTTGATCCCTAGTACTTTTCTTTTGGGAACAAATAATTGGATGATTAAGTGTGATCTTAAGTAATGACCTTCTGAATAACTCCAAAAAACATGCACCTGGGAGATTTAAGTGGTATACTAAGTATCTGTAAGAGCAAGCTGAAAGTGGTAATTACACTGAAAGCCAGTGTAATTGTTTGGGGATCAATTGTCAAACACTGGCAAACTTGAAGAAAGTTAATGAAAGCTCAGTACACAGACTCATGTGACTTCAGTGATTTTCAGATAATTAAGGACCAGGTTAGAAGGTAGTGTGAGGAAAATAAAAAGCTATTTAGTTTGCTTTTGTTGAGTGACATTTGAAGGGATGAAGGATATAAATATTTTTTTTAGAATAGAGTCCACTTTAAAAAAAATCTGGTTTTTGCCTCAGCTATAATATTTAGTAATATTAACTAGATTAATAATATTAACTTAATATTAATCTTAAGAACTAAACTTTTTAACATCTTTTAGCATTTAACATCATTTAACATTTTTTAATTGAAATAATGATGAGCTGCTCCATACCCCCACTCCCCTTCCTGTCATAGGCATAGGAAACCCCTCCTGGTTGTTCTGCCACTGGAGAAAGTATCTTGAAAGTTAGGGGACAAGAAATCTCTGGACTTCTTCATTAGGTTTCCATTTTGGAGCTGTTTGAGCAGGATGGGAAAAGGGGTTTCTGTGTTGTACAGAATGGAAGTCCTCAGTGTGAACATCAGTTATAGTAGATGGCAGGGTGTTAGACATATAGTCATTGATGTTAAGAACATCTTCACAGTGTTCTTGTTCTTTGCCTTTGGTGCTGGATCTGTTTAGGATGGAATTATTTTCCCTCACAGCAGCCAATATGGTGGTTTGCTTTGCATTTGGGGCTAAAACAGTCTTGATAGCACACCAATAGGTGCTTGCCTATTGCTGAGCTGTGTTTGCACAGCACCAAGGATTTTTGGTTTTACCCATTCTGACCCCTTTGGGGGAAAGGAGGAGGAAGGGACGTCATTCATGGTCATGGCACTTGTTTGCCCTGGTGATCATTATGCATGCTGAGACCCTGCTTGCCAGGTGGTGGCTGGACATCAGCCTACTGGTGGGAAGTAGTGAATAAATTCTTCATTTCCGTTTGCTTGTGCATACCACCTTTGACTCATCTATTTAACTCTCTTCATGTCAATGCACAAATCTTCTTGTCTTCTATTTTCTGTCTGCCCTGCAGGAAAGGGGAATGAGCAAGTGGCAGGGTAAGTGCTCTGCTGCTGGCCATACTCAGCCCATGACGCCCTCCCCTCTCTGCTCCTTAGAAATCCAGCTCCTAGGAAAGGTTTTTGAGGCTTGTCCTTAATAGTTGGATTTATACATCAGAAGGAGGAATACTTAGCTTGTCAGTATACTACCTTTGCTACCTAACTCTAGACATGCTGATAAATGGTGGGGTTACGCATCCTTTTAGACCTTTCCATCACCCTCACCCCGCGTAAGAGGGAATTTTCCTTAGATCCTGAGAAATGGCAAGAATATCACAGAAGGAGCTTTGTGTGTTTCCCCTTCCCTACAAAAAGGTTATTTTCTAAAAAGTTGTAGTTTCCTTTGGATGCAGACATGGATGACTCTGGCTGTAAAAAACATTTGCACAGCTAACACTGAACAAATAATCTAAGATGAATATGAAGGGTTTAGGAAAAAAAACGAGCTGTGTAGGTGTGTGTGTGTATATCTGACAACCAAACTGTAAACATACTGCTTTTACACCAGCAAAATGTAAACATGCTGCTTTGTTTGAACAGGAGGATGCTCTGTTTTTTTTCCTCAGGGACCTCATCTTACCAGTCTGTCTAATGGCCTCACCCTTCCTGTCAACTGACGTCATAAAAGAGCTCTCTAACACCAAGAACAGCTGCTTATCTAAACAAGCAATGTCATGCAAGTGTCTCTAGAGCAATCTGATGTCTATATTGTTAAATGTTTTCTTTCAGCAGAAGAATGCACCTGCTGCCTAGTCAGGAGGCTGATCTCTTTTGAAGAGCATTTGTCATATATTTGAAGTGCCAAATGAGAGATTGGCATTTGTATGCAGTGACACAATTACACAATTAGTCTCCCTTCTGTTCCATTCTTCTGTCTCTTCTCTCAGCAGCATTCCTTCATATCCCTCCTGGCTTTTCTCCTTCTCTTGCTCTTCAGTATGGGTCCTTTTCTTTCTCTCTCCTGGACAAAGGCATCTGGCGTCCTCTCCACATTCATAATGCTGTGCTTCTCATTGGTCCCTTCTCTTCTTGCTGCTTAACTGGTGGTGTATGTCAGGTTCCTCCTGCAGCTGATTCTATTTCTGCCTGTTCATTTCAGGGAACTGTATCCAGCACCAGTATCTGACCAATTGCTTGTTTCCATTTGATTTTGGAAACCTCCAGATTAATATGCCGATAATACAATAAAAACATCCGAGTATCCACTAGAAGATGCTGAAATCATGCTATAAGATACTTAATCCAGTATTGCAGAATTATCGCACATCTGAAAACACTGTTCAGACCCATGCCATGCTGGTCATATTGGAATAAGTACTTAACAGGCAGAACTCCCTGAAATTAATTCAGAACTCACTGAAATTAATGGGACACATTTGAAACACTTGGCATTTTCTGCCACCCTCAAATAAGGTATGAACATTCAGAAATACCTCTCTCCCAAAATTTATGTTCATGGTACTTAAAAATATAAGCTTTCACTTAGTTATTCTTGAAGCTAAGAGACATTTTCTATGCCATGAAAGCACAGGCGTCTGACATGACATTATTTCCAGGTCTAATACAGTCTCTAGTTTAGTTTCATGCCTCTCTTTTTTTTTTTTTTTTTAACTGCAACAGATTTACTGGGAAAAAATTGGTTACAGAAAATCGTTATCAACTAAGAAGTGTTCATAAACACATTGTGAAACTTTACTTCAAGTCAGGAAACATTGTAAAAAGATTAATTTTGCAGCAGCTGTGCTTCCACAGCAAGGATCTAAATAGACCTGAGCAATTCTGAGTCACTTTTGCACTTTTTGCTGATGTTCTGGAATTCAATCCACTGCAGAACATAAATAAACCTAGTTTTTGACCCATCATGAAAAATGACCTCCTGCTCCCCTCTTCATCTTTCTCAGTTATACTTTTCCTACATAATATTTTCATATTTTTGAGTATCCACAGGAGATTTAGTATAACTCCAGTAGTGAGCTAGGTTTTTAAAGGTCTCTATTTGCAATTAAATAAATTCTCCAAATAGACAATTCAGTTCTTAACTTTTACAATTTGATAAGTGGTTTCTATGGTGAGGGACTCCTAGCATTCAAAGAAGGATGGATTCAGCTGATGGTTGAGGATGACAAACAGATTTTAAGTCCATTGCATTGGCCTTTGAGAAGAATCTGCATCTATACTACAAGTGTTCAAGTTCAATTTTATAAACAAGACTCAATTTTTGTGTGCTATGGGCTTCTTTGCTCTCTGCACTCAATTATGGCTATAAAACAAAAGACAATATATTCTGTCAACAGAATGAAATAATGCTGCTAGGTAATAGAGTTTGAAATGTTTACAAACCTATAAATGAAAACTGCGCCATTAATATGAATGAATATAATAAAATTCATCCATGATAATTGCTACATGCATAATATTGCACAACAGAGCTATTTTTAGCACATTAGTTACAGGTTTTATAGACTTGGAAAGGCAGTGACTGTTCATAAGTATTATCTTCTGTTATACAAAAGAATTTTCTTTCACATCCTTTCATTAAGTGTTAAAGGCCTTATTCTGTAGTGGGCCAAGTCTGATTTTTAAACATGGAAGATAACTGTTTAATTACATGTTCTAGGTCATAAGAATATTTGGACTGCTGATCCAAAGAATTCTGTCTTGCAGGAAAAGCTACCAGTTCCTCTGTTTCTCAGCACTGCAAGCCAGTGGTCCAGTGTGTCCTTTCACAAAGTAGGCATAGCTATAGTCTATTGACAAACTAATTATCTCAATGCACAGGTATTGAGATAATTGAGTCATTGAATATGCATGAGTGATGATGTCGGCTTTGGTTATTTCCTCTCCAAAGAGAAAGAGGCAGAAGAGTCTCCACTGGATTTCAGGTGCCCTAGTAATTACACATCTGCCCTTGCCTGCTGCAGCTTTAGCTCATTACTAAGAAAGGATTTGCAGAGTAATCTAGAATATTGAGGTGACGGGGAATGGGCAGGAAGAATTCTGTCCTAGTACACTCACTAATATGTGGGAAAAGAGAGAGGAACCCAAATAGTAAGAGAAAATGATTAAGGTTTTGCATGAAAGACTGGAGGAAATCTGGCAATTTAGCAAGCTGCAGGCTCTTTGGGAAGTCCTAAATGATGTGAATATCAACCACACAGCATCTGAAATAGTCCATGAAATAGTGCAACCCTCAGTAAGGCATTGCTAGTGGAGGACAAACTTGGTTCCTGTGGCTGCTCCAGAAGAAAAAAGTCATAATATGAATAACAAGTTCATTTTTAAATGCTGGTGGATAAATGATATAATTAATCAGAGATCAGAGATTTTGTTCATACCACTAAAAATATGTACGTTATTTCATCCTGTAGTAACAGTTCTCATACTAATGAACATCTGGCATACAAAGCTCCGTTTAAACTACCTTTGAAATGTCAACCTTTAGAGATAAATTAACTATTGATAATAGCCTGTGGTGGGCTGAAAAAGTTTCCTAATCAGAAATAGAATGATATAGCAGATGTAGGATACAACTTTTGTAAGTGTAGGAGGACAGCAGTTAACTTCAAAAGCCCAACAACAATTTCCTGTGATCTTCCTTTCTAATCAGTCAAATAGGTTTCTCTCCAAAAACCTCACAGGTCTTATTTTCCTTTGGTTTGGATCAGAGACTATAAGACACTTCAGTTCTGCTACTTTGAATTTCCATGAAAACATTAACCTTGTGTTGGGATCTGTGGAAGGAATCATCTTGTTGTTAGATTTTTCACACTCCTGGAGAAAAATCTTACACTACATCCCAGAGACTCTTGTACATCCTCCTGTAATTTTTTTAAGGTTTATACAGACTATTTTATTTCATTAACATAACTTCCATCCTCTGGAATCAAATCTCAAACTGTTTCAAGCTCTAAACTATATATCTACAACATATATTTTGAAATCATAAAATGGTTTGTGTGGCGGTGCAAGTGGCTGCAGCCGCTCTTTACCTGAGGGTAAAACCAAGACCGAATTATGGTGGTCAGGCACTGAGGTTTAACAGCTCACTCCGCAGTTAGGGTGAGAGCCCATAATCCCCCAGTTCCGTGATCTACATGTTCTCATATGATTGGTTCATGTTTTTCCCTCCCTATTTTTTGTAAAAACTTGTAAATATTCATTTCCCTTAGGGAATATGTATAAATTCTAGAAGCTTCTGTGTTACTCGACACCCCATTGGTTCCTTCCGTAAGTCCCTCCTGTGTGTTATTCCCATTGGTTCCCTCAACTTCAACCCCTTCTCTTTCCCCTAATCCCATTGGCTGTATCCCTTATCCCCGCCTTTCCTATCCCCACTATAAAATCCTTGGCCACCCTCAGATTTTTGTCTCTTTGTTCCTGGTACCTTCCCGGTAAGTCTTCTCTGTGGAATCCATATGCTGAGTCCCTTCCCTCATTCTTTGTCTCTGCCTGCGTGCCTTTACAGCCAGCTCAGATACAGCTCCCTTGGGTGAGGAGCTCACCCCCTCTGCATATTTTTGTGAGTGAGCCACCTTGAACCAGAGGGGTGCAGCTAGTTCTCTGGGCTCTTCGGTTAGCGTGCAAACCCTCAGGTTTGGGTTGTAAGGGACCTTAAATACCATCTTGTTCCAGCCCTCTTGCTGTCACCAGGGATACCTTCCACTAGACCAGGTTGCTCAAATGTTTGAGCCCATTGAACCTGGTCTTTAGAATCATGTCTATCCTTCTCTGAAATTTCTGTCAACTCAAGATTTTCAGAATATCTCCAGGTGTCTTTTTCTAGCAATTAACTGTATTGATGTCTCACATTTCTTAATACAGACTTCAACCACAAGATTACCTTTTTTCTTTTACTGGCCATTAAGTCTAAATCACTTTCTCACAAATCTTCTGTAGACTGAGACTTAGTAACATTGAATGATTAATTTGTTATACCAACTCTGAGGTTCACTGGGAGTGCTGTAAAGTAAGTTTGCCATTTCTGTTTGTGTGATATTCTTTCATGGCTATCGTGTAAAACTCTTGGCAACATTACGAGCTTTCCTTTGAAGAGAAAACACCTTAACTATGCAGAACTGTTCCAGGAATAGTGTATATCAGTGACTGTCACTTGTGAAGCAGACCCTTTTCTGCTGTTTATTTCCTTGCTTCCCTATCCCAATGTTATGCTCACCCTTTAATTATGTGATTTCATTCTTCATTTTGTTATGTATTTTGACCCTTAATTTCCTCTCAATGTCACTGCAATCCAGAATGCAGCTCCTCTCACAATTGCGGCCTACTTTTATTTGCTGGTGTCTGAACTTGTATCCACATTAAAGCTTCAGTTTTTCAAAGGAACCCATATTTTAGACCAAGAGCTTGTCCCCTCATTATTTAATATTCTACACATTTTCACATCATTGCAAATTTTTACCAGCATCCAGAAAGTGTATTATTTTCATTATAAATATTGCTGAAGATACTTATTTCACCATACCAAGAATTAATCCAAGACATTACTGGGGAGAAAAGTTTTTTGTGAATGATTATTTCTCATTTACAATAGCTTTTGTAATCTATGAGCAAGAAGAAAAATTGAATGAGTTTTTTTTTTGGCAATGGGACACAATTCTACAATGTGTCAAATTTTCAAACAACTTTTTGTCACAGACCTTAACTAAATCAACTTTCTGGTTTGAGAGGGTTATACACAATGTGTAGTGATATTCCTATATAACGTGTGGGGAGATTAAAAAAATAATCATAAGCCTTTACTGTGAAAAGAAAACCTTCTTCAGAAGCAGTTTTTACTCTGATTAGAAGAAGCAGCAGCCTTATCCTAGTCAATTCTTTCTCTACAAGATTACTTCAGAGTGGCCCAGAACTAGTCCTGGATACTCCCACTACATTAATGAGTGTCTGGATGAAACTGTACTTCAAAGTCAGGATGGGAACACAGAGATTAACTTTGTCTTTTTACAATGGGATAAATTGTTTTTCAGGAAAAAGTTTCGGTGCTAAGGATAGAATTATTGTGAATGGAGTTAAAATTACAGGTTCTTAAGAGGGATGATGAATATTAAATGATATACAAATTATGGGGTAAAAAGTTGTAGCTGTAGGAATCTTAGTTTTCATAGAATCAGTCCATGTTTTTTCCCCTTGTTTACACTTCACTTAAAAACACTATGCCATACAGCTACCCAAATATTAAAAGCTTCTACAGGAAATCTATGAACTAAAAGAAATCACCCAGGGAAAGAGATAATTAATTCTTTCTCTCTGGTGTGGCATATCACCTGCCCATACGATGGTGAATTGACTAAGTTAAAAAAGAATATATACATAAGTCAGAAGAGTTCTTTGTCACATTGTAAATGCCTGTCCTGTTGTCTTGCTTTTCAACTGAAACATGAAACCTGTCATTTCACATAAAATATGGTGACACTGGGTTATTTAGCTTTTGAGATATTTTATCAGCAAGAAAGGTTTTTTAAGACAGAGGGGCAGAATAACCAATTAAATTCATTCACATTTACCTCTTGCTTTGTTGCACGCATAAGTCACTGATTCAAAGGGAAAATGAAAGTCCAGCCAACTATTTTTCTCAGCTTTAAGCATACAGTCCTCATCATAACACCTTTCAAAAGGCAATGAAAAATTGAAGTTTAGGCATCCTTTCTTTCTGTCAGTCTTAATTCTTTCAAAATACATGTATGTCCTAATATTGAAAAACAAGAAAATATATTTGATAAACATACTTTTGTACTTAAAAAGAATGAAGGGTTTTCCTTTTTGCGAGTGTAACCTCAATTTCTTGAGGCAGTGCTTTTATTAGGACATGGTAGCAACAAAGAAGCAAATTGTAAACATTTATCACTGCGCATTGCATTTATTGATTTCCCATATAGAGTACTTTGGCTACGTGGATATACGTTAGTACCAATGAAAAATGAAAGGTTATAATGCTTCGCTGACTCTGGATCATCCACCACGACAGAAGAAAGCTTGGTTTTAAAGTGCCCAAGTTGGGCATTATCCATTTATTGTGTTGTAAATGCACTCTTTGAACCTTAAATAATGCTGAGGGACAATTTGGTCTCCTGGTGTAGTCCCACTGAAGTGAGTGGAATTGCACCAACAATTCAATTTGTCTCAGTGTGCTTGTGTATTTCTGCCTGTACTTGTTGTAGTTTATTGTTTGGCTTCCTTCAGTAACTGTGAAGTATGCTGTCATCATAATCCAAATCTTAGAGTATACCATCAAAAAGCATCTCAAAGGCTGTGTAAATAAGAATTCGCCTGTGTTCTCCAGCCATGAAGGGAAAAACAGTCTCCATCTATTTTTCTTCTCAAGGCTAAGTCTGCTTTTTCCCACTGAAATGGGAAGTTGGAAAGTTCCCAGCCATGCTGTCTGCATTTTAATGAGAAGTTTCTGTAAAGATTGGGCAAAATTCTGAACCAGGTCTCCCCTATGGAGGGAAGGAGGGGTCAGGGAAATTGCAAGGTCAGGGAAGAAATAGACAGGATTGTAATTTCATATGTAGGATTACATTGTTTTAGCAGAAACAGTAGGGATTTTTTTTTTCAGGCTGTTGTTTATGAATTTTAATACTCCAAGAGGCATGTCATCACACTGCAAGAATTCCCTAGTCCTCACTCATATGAAGTGTTGCTTCACACATTCTCTAGTACATACAATAAACACAGTGTTCCCCTGCAAAATTTGCACATGGTGGGCAAGGAGAAACACTTCGCATACTCCCAGAAAGCACTTGAGTGAAAGCCAGCTTATCTCTCTGCTGGCATTGAGTATATGTATATATCTATGCATACAGGAACTCAGACATCACTGTGGGGGAAGTTTTTAGAAGACAGACGAAACAGGACAGCTTAAAGTTTAAAACTTTACTAAATTAGTCATTTATAGCACTCTGTCCGCAAATGGTTAGTTCTTGCATATTAGTAATCTTCACCAGTATATGTACAACACTGTTCATCTTAACACTAATGTACTAAATTATATGTGAATATAGAGATCTGACATCATGTAGTTAGAACTGATGGCTGTGGTCCTCGATGGTCCTTGTTTATTTATTTATTTTTCTCACTTAGGCCTGATATTTTTATGCATCTAGCTATGGCTTTTATTATGCTTATCTCCTTCTCATCTGTCTTCCCAGCCACCTCTCTTGTGTGTTTTAGCAGGATGCCTGCCTATTTGCAGTGCCATGCACTTGCCTTTTTCTGTGTCAGCATCTTGTTCCTTGAACCTTTTCTATGTTCAACTGTTCTAACCTTTGTTTTCTCTCTTGGTGCCCACATTGCTCATGTATGAATTTATAGAATATTCACAGTGTTGTGGAACACTTACCCACAGTTTTTAGCTACACGGTGTCAGTATGCTTATATTCATGTTAAATTCAAGTTAATATTAATTATGTCCTAATTTGTGGATTTCTATAAGTTTCACATGCCTTTGTTTTGGCTACATCTCAGTGACAGTAGGTTACCTCATGCCTGCTGTGGGATGAGCTTACACACTTGGATAGCTACCATATAATGCTAATGTGCCATACATCTATGCCTCAGCTCCTGCCTTATAGAATGTCTCTGGTAACAGAAGAGACTCTAACTTCATATCTGTCTTTCTCCAGATTAAAAATGGTATTTAATTATCCAGTTATATCTGATTTTTTCTTTAAAATTACATTAAAACCGAAGCAAATCAAGTCTTGACTTTTCTGGTGTTTTCCTTTTTGTAGCTTGCCAATGAACTGTCCTCAGAGACCTCTGTTAACAAATCTCAAGAACTGGTGGAAAAATGGCAACAGAGGGCAGAGCTAAAGCTTCTGCATTTTTGGGCTCTTTGTGGTATTCCAAGTTAAATGCTAGGGAAATGAAGATAGAAGTCATAAATGTAAGTCAGCAGAGTATACACAATTTGTTCTGATTTAGGTGAACTGATGTTTTTCAAGGACTGCCATCCTGTTGTCCATTTATATTTTCCTTTTCTCTATCACCGTTGAAATGCCTCAGGCTCCAATCAAGTTTACCAGAAGATATGTTTAGTTCCTCTCAGCACTTCCTATTGTTCAGAAAGAATAAGCACATGTATTTGGATAAAATATCACTGCCCTTCAAGTCCCATGAGAAGGCCTTCATTTATCGTTAAGCATTTGGTCACTCCTATTAAATTTAGGAAACATTGAATCTTTTGAATCTTCAGACACAATTTCTTTCTGTAGTTTGCTACAGTTAAATAAATTCCATAAATATGTCTCTGTATATGTGTACTTTTTCTCTTCTTGCTTATATCCATAAGCAGCAAAAAAGACAGTCAACTTTTTGCCTCAAGGAAGCTTTCATCAAAGTTTCATAGGAGATGAATGACATCAGTCACAGGCTTGTCCCTAAATCTTTTTTACTAAAATTTTAATGTCAATTACAAGCTTATTTTTAAGGTAAGGCACTAGGACATAAGGACTGCTCTTCTCCCCTCTTCTATTTAAATGGATATTTCATTTGTCCCAGGCACACAAATTTGCATGTATGCACACAGGTAGAATTTTAAGAAATGGTTTTGAGACTCAGTAACATAATTTTCTGATAAAGCCTGCAGAGTCTATGTGGTGAGTCAGGAAAGAAAATTTTAATTTAGAACACATTGCTGTAGACTGAAAACACAGTAGGTTGAACAATGCCTTGAAGTTCTAAAGTGAGATGAGATTCCATTGCTGTAAAGCAACAATTGCAGCTATGCAGACATACTGTTTGCCCCAGATTTCTACCTTTCCCTCAGAGTAAAGAAGAAGGGGAAAAGGAAGAATTCTCTGGGGAAACTGCATGCTTTTATGTGGGTTTCTTTGCCTAGCACCTGACTGATAACACTGATTGACTGTAAATTTGTTTCTAGTGGAAAGACAAATGCTTTGGCTAGTATGCATGAGTATAATTTACATTGCCACTAGTTTATAGTTTATCGTCAGTCTTGAGGGAAAATTCTCATTTTAAGAAAAATCTTACAGTCAAAGATCTACTTTAATATCAGTTTTCACATATGTTTCTCCTTAGAAGTTACATTTACTAAATGGAATTTCTAAAAACAGCTTAGAGAAATAGCTGGAGTGCAGGGGCTTGGGGGGAAAGAAATCTTCTGTAGAGGAAACAGAGAGAATACATCATGGCCAAAAAGACTGACATGTGATAAGTCTGTCTCGGTTTTGAAAGACAGGTGTCTGCTAAGGAAGGCAGAGGC